>NC_088928.1:3100000-3172500 GCF_038396675.1 Hydra vulgaris | reverse complement strand
CAATTTTTAAAAAAAGCAGTGATTAAATTTTTTTATCTCAGCTCATTAAAATCAGATATATAAAATTATTAAAATTTTTTGTATGTAAGTTTATATCATGATATAAGAACGTTTACAAAATGATCTAAGAGCGTTTTTCTTCTGACTTTACCTATTTTTTTTTATTGGGAGGATAAGGATTTTTGCTGGCTTTTTTATTTCATATTTAAAAAGTTCCTTCATTACTTTTCTTCTCTGTGAAACATTTTTTTAAGTTTAAAAACACAGAACTAGTTCGGTTGAGAGAGCAAGTAATTATAAAACTTTTGTAATTGAAATTTGAATAAGTCAGATACTTCTAAAATTGTGTTTGTACTATATAATTCAAATTTAAACTAACAAATTTTTGTTACTGTTTTTTAAAGAAAGTTTAATTTAAATTTTAAATAAGCATACATCTATTATTTTTACAGTTTTATTTTATTTATTTTAGAGAAGTTAAAAATGCAACTATAAAAATTTTGAGTATTAAAAAAAGTTTATTTTTTAAAGTTTGTATATTTGCACAAGCTTTATTTCGTCAGAGTAAACAAACTTATACGAGTGTGGAGGCAGGCATGGGTGATTTCACAAGCTTGTCGTTCCTGCCTAGGCCTATATATATATACAGCCCTCAAAAATCTCTAACAGATTAAGGTTGGCAAAATATTGCCAACCTCATTTTTTCTAATTCTTATGGCTGTATAT
Organism: Hydra vulgaris; assembly: GCF_038396675.1. NCBI lineage: Eukaryota > Metazoa > Cnidaria > Hydrozoa > Anthoathecata > Hydridae > Hydra > Hydra vulgaris. Next base: position 3,171,774 of record NC_088928.1, on the reverse strand, counting down.
ATATATATATATATATATATATATATATATATATATATATATATATATATATATATATATATATATATATATATACATGTATATATGCACTACTAAACATATAATTAAAGTTATAAATAGTTATTTAAATTAAAAAACTAAAATTAATATATAATTAAAATATATAAGTATATGTAAATATATAATTAAAACAATTGAAATGTTAATATATTATTAAAATGTTATATGTATATAAACATATATATATGTGTGTGTGTGTGTGTGTGTGTGTGTGTGTGTGTGTGTGTGTGTGTGTGTATGTGTGTGTGTGCACTACTAGTTTATATTCTCATTAAAATGTTAAATATAATCAATAATTAAGCGATTATTTTTTACAGGAAACAGCAAATAAAATTATGCACTGTATAAAAAATAGAGTTGTTGTACTGTCTGTAAGTCTACATTTGCATTATTATTTAATTTTTTTTCTCCTATTTGAGTCAAAACATTAATATATCAGCATAGTACAATCTAACCTACTGTTTAGAAAAGCAATGAACAAGAGTGGCCATCATTAGAAGAGATTTTAAAACTACAACCAGGTAGGTTTAACTGAATCTAAATATGCTTTGTTCTAAAATGGGTTTATTTTAAAAATTCCAAGTGTGTATTTAAAGTCTATTAAGTACTATAGTCAAATTTTGAGGAAGGAGGAGTTTAAATAGTCATCAGGGTTGGGGTCAATTACTTATTTGCATTTGTATTTACTAATAATAGGTTATTTCATATTTGATTTGTATTGTATTTGATTTAAAAGTTTTTTAAATGTTTGTGTTTGGTTGAGATAAATTAGCTGTTTTGTAAACTTCTTTTGGGTCAAAATCAAGAAATGCATTGTTTTTTTGTTGTTGTAACATAATATTTTTCATTTTTAATACTGAAATTAAATTTCAAATTGTTTAAAATTGTTTAAAAAGTTATATTTGTTAAAAGACTTGTTTTAATTCTTGTAAAATATACGATTTTATTAATATGGTCTTACATGTTTTTTAATTATTGTTTATCATTTTCATTGTTAATTGTTTGTCATTTTCATAATTGTTTGTCATTTTCATTATTAATTGTTTGTCATTTTCATTATTAATTGTTTGTCAATTAGTTTCAGTAATTGTTCTTCAATTACTTTATATGACATAAAAATTAAAAATTAAATAAAAAAATTCTTTAAACAAACATTTGTAAGATACAGCAACAATTTCAGTATTAGAGACAAATAATAGAGACAAGAGACTTTTTGTTGTTGTTGTTGTTTTAAGTAACAGAAAATCCCTTTAAAGAAACAATCGTTTGTTTAAAGTAGTTGTCAATAAAATTTGATAAAGTTTTTTTATTTTAAGATTAAAAGCTAATATTCATTAATTTTTTTTCAACAAAATTTTTCATCTTTTCAAGTGTATTTGTTTTTGTTTTTAAGTGTAACTTTAATGAATCTTATATAAAGTTTATTATAATGATTATTATATATACTTATGCTTCAATTCACCTATTTGTTGAGAAATCAGGTATAAACTTTATTTCAATTGATTTGATGATGCTAGAAACCATTATTCAAATAATACTTTAAGGTATTCCTTTCTTTGAGGTACAAGTACCTGTTGATTATCCTTTTGTATCTGGCTAGATTATTACCTTTACAATATTTATTTGAATGATTAAAGTTTATTAATAACTAATTATGTGAACAGAGCAAATAAATTTCCAGTTGTTTCCAGCTTTGGATCCAACTTTTCACCAATTTATAATGTTAAAAAAACACTGTTAAAAAAACTATTAAAAGCAAAATGCAAAAAATTTAAACTTTCTGGATATCATGAACGATTGTGTTTACTTAATTTTCCAGGCATAGAGTGAATAGAAACATCAATCATGCATAGAGTGATTAGAAAAGCTTACATATGCTGTATAAAGTTTAATATGTAGTTTAAATATTTGAATATTTTTACATTATTTTACATTATTTTTCATTATGTGATATACATAGTTAGTACCTGATTATATGTATATATTATATATATTTTAGTATTTATGTTTTTTATTATTATAAAAAACAGAAAATATCAATAGAATTAGCACTACCCCACGCCTTTCAATCTCAGTTGCAAAATGTATAGAAAAAAAAAACTTTTTCCTGAGCTCAAAGCAAACTTTGAGTTTTAAACACAGGAAATGTTTGTCATTATTTTCTGGGTTAAATAAAGGGAGTATGTATTAAAGAAAAAAGAGGAAGTATCATATAAAATGTAGGAAATATCTGCTAAAAAGGAGAAACTATCAGATAACATCAATATTAGTAGGAAACTTAATGGTAGGTAAGGTGCTGTGTGGATTTTCTAGTAGGTAAAACTTTAGGGGTTGTAACTTATAAGGTTTATGTTTTTTTATTTGATTTTTATTGGTATCCAATTTCCAACTCTATCATTTAATGTTTTTCACGAAAGCTATTTGATCTTTGATAACATATATCAATTTATTTATTTTTTCAATTTTAAGGCTTTGTATCTGTTTTAATTAGTAAAATAATTTTTAAGGGTTTATATCTGTTTTAATTAGTGAAATAAACAGCCAGATTTATGACATTTAATATGGCATCTAAAAATAACCGAGATTATTTTTATAAATTTGCCAAAAATATGCAAAAGTTTAAATGTTTCTAAAAAAATTTCAAGTTAAAATTAAATAATTTTATCATTTAAAAAGAAAAATAAAAACCTGTTATAAAGAAAAAATTTTATAATGAAAAATAGCATAAAGTTTTTGTTGTTGTTTGTTTTAGTGCTAAACAACTTCTATAAATGGAAAAAAGTTTTCCCTGTATTAATAATTACTGAAAATACCCTTGAAACAAACAGGTAGTTTTTTTTTCATTTTTAATCAAGCTTTTTTTATTTTTTTTTTTTCTGTACTGTTTTAGTTTTTTTTTACCCATCTTCCATGATTTTATTTTATTAAATGATTTTTTACCCATTTTCCATCCTTTCATTTCATTGAATATTTAAGTTCATCTTCCGTGATTTTATTTCATTAAATGTTTTAGTACCCATCTTACCTGCTTTCATTAAATGAAACATCTTATATTTTCAGAATACTTTTTTAATATTCAGAATACAGTTATATTTTTTATCCAATTATTAGTTTCAAATAATATTTGTGTCAATTAGTTTTTGTTTATGTTATTATATATTTTTATAAATTAGTTATATTTTTTGCCAATTAGTTTAATTATCTTATGCTAACTCAGTTTACATTATATTAATTTGTTTTGTTAGCTGATTTATATGACTTTGTTTAGTGTAGCCAGTATTGAATTTGAACCAATGAAAGAGCTGCAACCTCCATTAGAAAAAAACAGTTTGTATCAAAGATTTGCTTTTGACCTTCAAAGAATTGGTTTAAAATATCCAAGATGTTTATTAAATCCTTTTCTATCAATATCATTAAGAGGTATTTATACTTGACTAAAAAATTTTTAAAAAGTTTTTTTTTTGTCAATATTATTATAAAGTAATAATAATATCTTATAAGTTTAATATCTTATATTAATAATTATATTTATATCTTATATTAAAATATCTTACAAGATTAATATCTTATTATAAGGTCTTAATAATACACTTATAAAGGATACCACTTAATAATATACCTATCAATACTATTAAGATAAACATCTTCATAATATTATATTATTTAATATAATAACCTATATTAAAATATGTAGGTATTTATACTTAATTATAATACAACAATATAAAAGAACTAGAAATTTATTATTTATTATTTAATTTTTTTTTAATTGATGCCTGAATAAAAATAAAAGTTAAAAAATAAAAAGTAGCAAAATAATAATGGCTGATCAACAACTACCTAAAATGACTAAACATGCTTTTTTACCTTCCAAGATGAACTCTTGCCGGTTATGGATGACCAGTTTAAAAAAAAAAGATTTTTTAAACAAGGTTTGACAAATAATTGGAATGTAATTTGTAAAATGCATATACTAAAATTTCATAAAATCATTTGATGTTTGAAAATGCGTTTAAAATAGTTTTATTGTTTATGATATTCTACTTTAATTCGCTTTGTTGATAAATATTAAATATGACGTAAACTTTTTTTTTTGCTTTACTGTTTTAAATTACTTTCATTTTACTGGTGGTAAAGAATCATTTTTTCATAAATGATTGAAATTCTTATTTTAGTACTATCTTAATAAAAATGTTTAATATATTAGTTTAATAATAATATATAATATTTGTTGTATTTAGAATTTTTTTTTTTGAACTGTAGTTCAAGCTTTCCCAGGGAGCATGTAAGGTCGCACGCCTTGTTCATCCAAGCTTAAAGTAATTTTTTAGATGGCTTGACCACGTTTTTTTATAGTAGGGGTTTTAAGAATTCGCAAAGTAGAGCTACAAGAAACTAGAAAATAAAACAGCAATACTCAATGAAAAAAACTGAAGGCTAATAAAAAATCAATAAAATAAGCTAAAAAAATAGAATATTAAAAAAAGAAAGTTGTCAACAAAACCTTAATATACCTTAATATATTACTCTTTTTGTTTTCTTATTTTTAAGACTTTATTTTCCACTACTTAAATTGATACAAGTCGAGAAAAAAAGCAGATAAGAATATAACAAAAACAAAAATATTTTTTGATGTACAATTTTTTCTCGACATTTTTCAGTCTATATCAATGAAATACTTTATAATTTGCGCTAGAAACACGGACAATTTTCAAATTTGTTTTTCAAATGTCTTTGCTAAACTAATTGCTATTTGTAAAAAAAAATAATTTTTTTTTAAATAAAACAATGCTCCAAAATCATGTGGGCTAGTGCATTTTAAACCTTTTTTTTTTAAATTTTAAAAACATTTTTTTAAACATAGCAATCATTATGTTCATTACCTCTAGTAACTTGTATTAACATTGGATATTGGGCAATATAAAAGAAACATTTTCAGACATGCATCAAATGTGGTAAATACTAAATGTATTTACCACATATTTTCTTTAAAATATTTTTTATATTTTAAAGAAAATATGTTATCCTTTTATTTAACTTATTCCGTTATTACAAACTTTATTAATCAAATAATATTTTTTACAAATAAATAACAATTTATTTTCTTATTTTCCTATAATATAAGTATTGAGAAAAAACGTCAAGTATAGCAAAAATATATTTTTAAAAGCAAAAAGACGTAAAAACGAATAAACGCAAGAAAAAAAATTAACAAAATTCTTTAAAGTTCTAGCATATATAGCAAATTAGTATCTTTATTATATGGGCTAATTAAAATCTTTAGTAAATTGCCTATCAGAGTTGTCAATTGTTGTTAAATCGTTATAAAAGATAATGTTTTTAAAAGTTGCATAAAAATTTTGTTAAAAAAAATAAAATTATATTGACTTTTTTTTTAATCACCAAATTTTCTAGTTCTAGTTCTTTACAATTTTGTTTTCTATTTTTTTTTAATTTTTTTTTTCTCGGTAGATAAGTTTCTTTTTTTGCTGCAAATTTTTGAAACGCTTTATAAGTTAAAAGATACGAACTGCTGTGATCAGTTTGTTTAAAAAAATTAATTTAAACTTGGACGAACAAGGCATACGACTTCCCAGGAAGGCTTGGTAGTTTGTTTTTTACTTTATTTTCTTTTTCTTTAAATCTTTTTTTCTTGTACGTTTTTGCTGCAAATTGCAATAAATGAAAGAAAGATTTATAGATAAATTTAAAATAACTATAAATTTAAAATTCCTATTTTTCTTTAAAAATATATATATATTTAGAAAAATCTTGTTTTATCTAACATTAGTAATTTTAAATATTTAAATTATTTAAATAGCTGCGCACTCAATTAACATTATTGTTAAATAATTAAAATTACCATTTTTTTAAATGATTTTAATGAGAAGAGATATAAAATGTGCAATTATTTTTCTTAAATATTGTTAACTCTAAAGATTGAAGCTCTTATTTTTTACTATTTCTTAGGAAATCTTCCCTCCAACTACTTTTTTTTTTTCATTCAATCTTTTTATTTATTTTTCTTGTAGCTTTCCCCGCTGTTTGCAAAATCATTGAATGAATAAGTTTATTTTTAATAATGAATAAATACATTTTTTTTTTTCTATTACTTTAAGGAATCAGGCGAAACATGTATTTGAAAATACATTTTTAGTAAAAACTTTGTTTTATGTATCATAAGTAATTGTTAAATATACATTTCATGAAACAATTTCATTTAGTACTAAATATTCAATTTGGATTTTTTTATATTTCACAAAAATTGTTTTGATGTTTAACAAAAAATATAAAATTAAGTTACTTGGATGGTATTAAATTTCCTTTTTTAATAGAACGGAAGTCTGTGCGTATGAGAGTATTTTAGACTATTAACATTAGCTGGTAATTTAAGTTAGTTATTTGCGTTTTCATTTATAAAATGCATTGAATTTGTTTAAAATTATTTCTTTAAAAGGAATACAAATTCGTTAATTTATAATTTTGTATATATAAAATTCATTAAGAACTATTACTAAGATAAAAATTTAAACGAAAAAAAACTTTTGAACTGAAGGAAAAACTTTTAAAAAGTTTTGAAAGCCCACTTTGTGCCAGTTTTTGCAACTGCTTCGCACTTATTTTAGTTTGTACTTATGAAATTTGTACATATTCAGCCTCCAAATATTGTCGCCATCTCCATGAATTTGTTTCTAATAGTGTATGGAAAGTGTTGTTTAGTGAATTCTGCAGATTGGGAAGTAAAATGTTTGCTAATTTCAAAAAGTCATGTTTGGGTCAATATGTACTAACCAATCAAGTTGCTGTAAATTCCTTGAGTATCTGTAAATTCATGATTATTTGTCGGGAAACTAGGTTTGAATCCACAGACTATTCTTTTATGTGCTGTCGTTTAGCACTACTTCACTCTATCGCCTTTCTTTTTGTCCTATATTGTTCTCCTTCATCTCAAGACTGCACTTTTTTTGATGTTATTTCTGATCAAATTGACCAAGTTCTCTCTCTTTATCCATTAGCCAATATTGTTGTTGATGGTGACTTTAATGCTCATCACACTGAATGGCTTGGCTCTAGTGTCAGTGACTCTGCAGGCATTTAAGCCCACAACTTTTGCCTTTCTCAATCCCTAACTCAAATAGTCAAGTTTCCAACTCGCTTTCCAGACAACCTGAATCATTTATCTTCTCTACTCAACTTATGTCTTGTTTCTGATCCTAGTGCTCAATCTCTCCACATTCACCCTTAGGTGTTTCTGATCACGGTTTGATCTTTCTAAAACTATTATCTCATTCTTCTTCATTATCTGAATCCCCCTATCATCGTAGCTCTTACAACTACCTTAAAGCTGACTGGAACTCTTTCCGTGATTTTCTTCGTGGTGACCCTTGGGTAGAAATCTTTCTTCTTCCTGGTGACAAAAGTGATTCTTACATAACTTTGTGGATTCAGACTGGCATGGAATCTTTTATTTCCTATTGACGATTCCAGGTCAAGCCTCACTCTTCTCCATGGTTTTCCTCACATTGTGCAATTTCCAATTGAAACCGTTACATCCATATCTATCAGCAAAACAATTCTCCAGAAAACAGACGTCTGTTCACTATTACTAGAAAACATTGTAAAAAGTTTTTGTCTAACTCCAAAGCTTGCTATTCTCAGGTCATAAAATCTTTTAATTCATCACTAAAATTAGGCTCTCGCGGCTTCTGGAGAATCTTTAACAGTATCAATAATAAGGGCAAATCTTTAATTCCACCTCTCTTGTATGGTTCAGATTTTGTCACTTCACCTAAAGACAAAGCTGAATTGTTTACTAAGAACTTTTCATCAATATCATCTCTTGATTCCACTAGTTGCGTTCTACCTGATTTAGCCATCAAACAGGTTGATCCATTGCTTGACATTCACATCGTTCCAGGTTCTGTATCTAAAGTGATTTCCTGCTTAGACTCTTCTACAGCTTGTGGTCCAGACAACATACCTGTTATAGTCTTGCAGAAGTGTTCTCCAGAGCTGTCTTCTATACTTTCAAAACTATTTAACAAATGCTTATGAGTCTTGTTATCCAGCCTGCTGGAAAGCGGCATCTGTTATCCCTGTTTTTAAAAATTCTGGAGAGCGATCTGATTTGTCTAATTATCGTCCTATTAGTCTTCTTCCTATCATAAGCTAGGTTTTTGAATCTTTAATTAGCAAACACCTAATTTCTCATCTTGAATCTAATAACTTACTTTCTGACCATCAATATATGGATTTCGATCATCTCATTCTACAACTGATTTGCTAACAGTAATAACTGATAGGTTTTATTGTGCATTAGATAAAGGTGGAGAGGTTAAGGCCATTGCTCTTGGCATTTCAAAAACTTTTAATAAAGTTTGGCATGCTGGTCTTCTCCATAAGCTTTCTTCATATGGTGTATCTGGCAACATCTTTAAGATTATTGAATCCTTTCTTTCCAATAGTAGTATAAAAGTTGCCCTCGATGGACAGCACTCTTCTTCATATTTTGTAACTTCAGGGGCTCCTCAAGGTTAAATCCTTGGCCCTATCCTCTTTTTAATTTATATTAACGATCTTCCAGATATTCTCACATCTAAGGTGGCATTGTTCGATGATGATACTACCATTTATTCTTGTTGTGATAAGTAACCAACACTCTCTGATTGCTTGGAGGGGGCATTTGAGCTTGAAAAGGATCTCACTTCTACTACAGCATGGAGCTCACAGTGGCTGGTGAACTTTAATTCAGATAAACCCAATTTTTTTCAGCCAATTGTTATCACAATAATTTAGATCTCTCTTTATTTATTAACGGTAATGTACTCGAAGAGTCATCTACCCTTCACCTTCTAGTATTAATTCTTACTTCTGATCTTTCTTGGAAACCATATATCAAATCCATTGCAAAATTAGCATATGCTAAGGTTGCATCTCTTCATCGAACTCGACACTTTCTTACTCCAGATTCTTTTCTCTATCTCTATAAATACCAAATCCAGCCTTGTATGGATTACTGTTGCCATATCTGGGGTGGATCTTCTAATGATGCCCTTTCTCTTTTAGACAAAATGCAAAAACGCATTGTAAGCATAGTTGGACCTGCTCTTGCAGCCAACCTCCAACCATTATCACATCGTTGTAATGTTGCTTTTCTTTCTCTTTTTTGCAAATACTGTAATGGGCACTGCTCTAAAGAGCTAGCATCTCTTGTGCCATCTACTAAAATTCATTCTCGTGTTACTCGTCATTTAATTAAGTCTCATCCTATTTTTGTGACTGTTCTTAAGTGCTCCAAAAACTCTTATTCCTCTAGTTTTTTTCCTCGAACATTGGTTTTTTGGAATTCGTTTCCTACATCTTGCTTTCCTGATTCATATAATTTGCAATCTTTTAAAGCGTCTGTCAATTGTTATCTTGCTCTATAATCTTTATCTTTTCTCTTCCAGTAACTTCCAACTCTAATAGTAGTTGCTTACAGCCTTGTTGAAAGCGAAGATGATTTAAAAAAATCTAAAAATGCTGTTGATTTTGTGTTTAAAATAACTGTTTCCTTGGGATGGGTATTGAATATGTGCAGAAAATAATCTGATTATTTTTAGTGAAGCACCACCCTACACAGTAGTTTGGAATTTTTTTTTCTGTCTGAAAATCGAAATCTGAAACTTTAACTCTGTATATTTTTTTACTTTTAATTTTTGATATAAAGGTCCTTCACTTTACTTACTTCTATATGAGTTTAATTAATCTATCCATTTGTTAATGAATTCAAATTTAATTATTTGCTACAACTTATATAAAAGTATAAAACTATTTGAAAAATGTAATAACGAATTCTTTATAAATATATTTTTTATCACAAAATTTCCATGATAATTGTACAGTCTTAACGATTTTCGAAAAGTATTGGGTTAATCCTTAATTGAATTTATTTATATGCATATATAATGGATTGGTTTTAGGGTTGGAAAAAAACCCGGCGCAGTGAGGTTTTTTGGGTAGTTTTTTTTTGGTTTTTATTTTAGTTTTATATCTGTTAAAATTTTGTTTAGTAATATTGAAAACTAGTATAATTTTCTACTTTAAGTTTTTTTAAAATATATTTTGTATAATGTTATTAAAAATTTATAACAAGAACTTATCAAATTATTTTCAGAAAGGTTTTTAAAAATAATTTAAAACTGTAATAAAAAACAAAAAATTAATGTTAAACTTATATGTATTGATTTATTTTAGAATTAAAAATAATACTTTTTATAACTAAAAATGCCAATAGGAAGTGAGAGAAAGAAATCTGGAGAATGGGATGAAGTAACTGCATTTGAAAACAGTACAAAGGTTTCTTTTGACTATTATCATGCTTTACTTAGCAACAAGATAGAGCTAGTAAAGCCTCATATAAAATATTGTCAAACGAAATAGCTGGACCATCATCTCAAGTTGGAACAAGTTCTTTGGCATCTGTTAGTTCTATAAGTTTGCCAACACCTTGTAAGAAGCAATGGTTGATGTCATCATACACAATACGTAACATAAGGCAAACATTTTAATAAAAATAGCAAAATTTTACTTCACGGTGCAAACCATTTAAAACTTCTGAAAATCAAGAATATTTAGACATGATCAATTTATTGAGACCAGTGTGACCAGGATACAATCCATCCACCGTAAAATGCTTGTAAGAGAGTTAGTTTTGATAGAAAGAATATTTTCCTGGTTTTATCTGGTCAAAAGTTAAAAATAAGATTAAAATGCTTGTACAAATATATAGACAGTATCAAAAATAGATAGTTGGTTTTGTAAAAAGTAAATCAAAAATATAGTTAGTCTTATCCAAGTGTTTTTATTTTAAAAAATTAAACGAATCTTATTTGTTTAATTTTCAAAAATATCATTGCGAAAAAAGTATTTATTAAAATTAATATTGTGTTTGAATTGAAACTTTCCTTTTATAACTAGCTACTATAATATGCTAATTTTTTCAAAAATGTTGGTTATAATATTTCATAAAGTTATAATCATCATTTTTCAAAATTGCAGCAGTTAAATTTATTTTCAAAAATATTGACATTAGTGGTATTTTTCAACTTTTTTATCTGAACTGATTCCAAATGTTAAGTTGGAGGAGAGGAAAGTGGGAGGAACTATGCTTGTAAATATCTAGTTTATAAATTTAAAAGTAAGTTTTATCAATGTTTAAATGTCATAAATTTTTTTTTAGTGAATAAGTTATGATTGGTATAAATTTTCTAAATTTGATTTCTTAAACAAAAAATTTAAGTTTTTAAAAAATATATACATATGGCTCATTTATACATATGGCTCATAAAATGAGCCATATATACATATTTCATTTCTAAAAAAATTATTTTTTAGAAATGAAATGAGTCATATGTATATATAACTCTTAAAAGCCATATATACGAGTAATGTACTGATGCATATGGCTTATTTCATTTCTAATTCTAAGTCTTTATTACATATATGACTCTTTATGTACACTTTCTTAAAAGTGTACATAAAAAATGACACTTTCTTAAAAGTGTACATAAAGAATGACACTTTCTTAAAAGTGTACATAAAGAATGACACTTTCTTAAAAGTGTACATAAAGAATGACACTTTCTTAAAAGTGTACATAAAGAATGACACTTTCTTAAAAGTTTCATTTCTCTGCATGTTTTTGTGTTTTTAACACACTAAATAATTTGTTATGAAAAAGATCTTTTTGTTAAAAGTTAGATTTAAATTTCATTTTAATTTACATTTGTCATGAATGCTTACGTTTTAATTTTTATAGATGCTGACTCAGTACTTTTAACACCAATCGTTAACACTCCAGTATTAAAAACAATTAAAGACGATTACTACTACTTGTTACACTATCGAGTTAATGTTCAAATGTATTTAGAAAAAATACCTCGGTTGAGTGCAGTTTTTTTTGAATTGAAGCACACATTTGAAAATAGACTGGAGACAAAGTACTTCACTTTTCTATCTCATGAATACTTTAAATGCAATAATGTTTTTTTAGAAATGTAAGTTTAAAAATTTACTATTAAAATATATTAAATGATGTATAAAATATTTTTATAATAAAAATTAAAAAATATAAAAATAATTATTAAACTATGTGTATGTACATATATATATATATATATATATATATATATATATATATATATATATATATATATATATATATATATATATATATATATATATATATATATATATATATGTATATATATATATATATATATATGTATGTATGTATGTATATATGTATATGTATATATATGTAAATGTATATGTTTTTGTATATAGTGCACAGTTTACTAATATGTTGGTATAAAATGATATGACCCCAGAAGTTTCAATGGATTTCAATAATCACTAATATACCTTTTAAGGATCAGGGTTATAGTTTCTTTTAATTGCCCCATTGTTATTTTAGAGGCAATTAACACTCATGCAAAAAACCTAAATAAATTAGCAATAACTTAATAACATTATAATCATTCAAATTTTTTATAATTTCATTTAGGTTTTTTTTTGCATGAGTGTTATAAACTGAGTGATTTTAAACTTTGAATTGTCAAAAATTTATTAAAACATATCTTCTCATGGATGCTGTTCATTCAGTTAAACTTTTTATATAAAATCTGTGTATTTACAAGTAATTCCATTACATCAATTTCTACTGCATGTAGAAATCCACTATGCATACAGTAGAAATATGCATAGGGGACATCAAATTCTACAACAAGTAGAAGTCCACTATGCAAAACATTAAAATTTATAAAAACCAGGATCATTAAAGACATTTTGCTTCCAAAAAATGGTTTTTTATTATTTCTTCAAATGTCATATTTTGAAAAAGTTTTTGTTCAGAAAAAATAAAAATTTAATATATAAAAAAAACATGTTTGGAATAAAATTCTAATTTATAAACTATACAAGTTCAACTATAATAAAGTCTCCTTTACTTATTAAGTAAATCTTTGTTGTTTTTTTTTCAACTTACTTTTATGAAGAATTAAGAATTTAAGAAGCGAAATAAACAAATCATAATAGTAATAAAATAAGCGACATTAAATGTAATTATTTTTAAATTATTTTTTTCTCAAATAAAATTTTTTTTTTTTTTTTTTTTTTACTTTAACTTTTTACTTTTACGATTACAAAACTATCAAAACTATAACTTTTACTTGCCTATTATCTTTTTCTTCCCTATCAAAACTATAACTTTTACTTGCCTATCATCTTTTTCTTCCCTATCATCTTTTACTTGCCTAACAAAACTATAACTTTTACTTGCCTATCATCTTTTTCTTCCCTATCATCTTTTTCTTCCCTATCATCTTTTACTTGACTATCATCTTTTACTTGCCTAACAAAACTATAACTTTTACTTGCCTATCATCTTTTTCTTGCCTATCTTCTTTTTCTTCCCTATCATCTTTTACTTGACTATCATCTTTTTCTTCCCTATCATCTTTTACTTGCCTATCATCTTTTTCTTCCCTATCATCTTTTACTTGACTATCATCTTTTACTTGCTTATCATCATTTACTTGACTATCAAAACTGCAACTTTTGCAAAAAATAGTTTTAAATTGCAAAAATCTATTTAGAATTTTGGAAACATTTAAATTATTGCAAAAAAAAGTATTTGATTACATATTTTTATGTCGTTGGTTTTTCATGTATTTTTAAAGTATTTTGTTTGCAACTAAATATTTGTATGGTTTCAATATATATTTTTAATCTTAAAACATTTTCATTTGTCTTGTATTCCAACTTTAATATGCGGTAGTGGTGTAGTGGTTAAATGTTGCTTAAACCAAAGGTCATCAGTATAAAACATTTGTTAATGGCAGTTATGGTTTCACCATTTGCACATATTTATAATATACACCTACACGTACACAACATACAAAAGGTGTTGACTCAAAACTTATTTGTTGTTACTTCTTTTAACTTCTGGTATAATTGTCTTTCCATTAAAATTGAACTCTTATACTATATTGTATTTCAATATAAAGTCGATTTTTCTATCTAGTGGTGAATTTCCCTTTAAAAAATTATCCTCTCCATCTTGCTTAATTTAAATGTAATTAACAATTTAATTTGAATAGCTGATTTCAGAAATAAAATTCTCCATCATTGTTACTTTTGCAGATTAGAGCAGGAGGGAAAGAATATGCTCTTACCTATAACTTAAAAGTAAATGAAACTTATAAAAAAAAGAAAACTCTTATTTAAAAACCACTATTAAATTAATTGTTGTAAATGTTTGGGCAACTCTTCCATAATATTGTATATAAATAAGAAAAAGACATGGAAACCTGTTCAAATGACACAAGTGTGGAAACATGGATGCTAAATAAAAAGACTAGATTACAGGGCCTCAGATACTTTTTAAAACTTTGGTTAAAGAACTCTTTATAAAAATGTTTTTTTAAACCCTATTATAAAAAAAGGGTTTCTGAAAATAGGTGTTTTTTTAATTATTTTTTTGTATTCATAAAATTTTTAAGTTGATTGAATACAATTTAATTAACAAATTATGAATTCCTAAATTGCTGGTATTAAAGGTCTGAATGTTAGCAAAATATAATCAAGCAGCATCAATGATAAATTATATATACTAGAGGTCTAACTTTGATCCAAAAATGAAGCCGCTTTTGTCCTTTTTACAAATGGCAGATTCGATCATTGACCAACATAGTTTTTTAGAAAAAAATTGGGTCAAATATGAAAGAAGTACTTAGCTAATAGCTATATGTAATTTTTTGAGTATTTACTGTTTTAACATATTTAAAGTTTTAACATATTTAAATTTCAATATTGTTAACATTGAGGCATTTTTTTTTTCATTTTTGAACTGAGAGATTTTGACTTATTTATTTGATTTACTTTGAGATTGTGGGTATTTAGTTTTTTTTTTTGGATTTTTTTTTAGCACACATTAATTTATAATAAAATTCAGTACATATTTCTGAATATACCTCTTCACAGTTCTGATAATTTCGTGCAAATGCATATTTAATAGTACCTCATGGTTCCTTATGCGCTGAATTGCATGAAAAAAAGTAAATACACAGATATATTATGAAAGCATTCTTCAAAGAAACAGTTGTTTATATGAGATTTTTTTTCTTTTTTTCATAATAATGACATTGATATATATATATTACTATTTTGCATTCTGCTTTCTCGAAAGCTCTTTTTTATTCCTCAATACTATTTAGAGCAGGGCTGGCCTGAAATTTAGACGCAAAAGCCACATATAAATAATGATGTGTGCCGAAGAGCCGCAATAAATATGTTGCTATGCCAACTTCATCTTTAAAAAAAAAAAATTGGCAAATGTAAATTAAGATTTTTTATACATCAATAATTTGATTTTTTAAATGGAAATTATACTTTTATAAATAAACTTAGTATGCACACAATTTATATTTAGTATTTAGTTTTTTTTACAATAAAGAAAGTAAAAACTATTCTTTAAATGTAAACTTGGCTACATAAATTCTAATTCTTTTTATTCACACTAGAAAACCATTTGTAGAAAAAATTGAGAACCCATCTCTAAATCATAATTTTTTTTTGAATTAACACAATTACAACAACCATAAATTTTCTTATAAAAGTAATTGTAAGCAAGATATAGAAATCTAAAGATAAAAAGGTTTCTTTGAGAAAAAAAATTATTTTGATGTATTTGAATTAAACTTGCTTTTATTCTAATTGAACTTGCTTATAATCACTTAATAGCATAAAATGCAAAATATCAAATAAATAAACGATTACACAATAAAAATAGAATTGAAAAATATCTTTTCATCATTCAGTAAAAAATTAGTCAACAATTCTTTTTAAAACATCAATTATTTTTTGTAAAAGATCATTAGAAAATTCTTCTTGTATAATAACTTGCATAATTTATCATAAATTTATTGGGCACTAAGATTTTCAACACTACTGGTAAGTTTTTTAAAACTGGTTTCAAGCTTGTCATTGATATTCTAAGCAACTGTAACAAATGTTCACTAGTTAGATTGGCACAATACTTTGATTTAACAAATTGCATAGTCGAAAATAAAGATTCACATGTATATGTTGAACCAAAAATTGAAATAAGTTCTATACTAATCCTTTTTAGTTGAGGATAATTAACTTCAGGAACCATTTTCCAAAAATCTAATACAGCTAGTGTTTTATGCGTCATTTGAAGATTCTGATCTTCTTGGAGATCTAGTGATTCTATTTCAAATTGAGATGTTTCTTCAAGTATATTATCTGGTATTGAACAACCATCACTAATAATATCAATTAAAAAAAGGTTTACTAAAAATGCTATTGATGATTTAAGAGCATACAAATCTTTAAACCTGATTTGAAAGTCTTCGAATAAATTCTGTAGTTTTTCCCGGTACGATTCAATCTTATGATCATCATACTGAATTGTAGGATTAGGATTCAATTTTAGGATTATGAATCATCTTCATTTGAGAAAAATGATTAAAAGTTTTTAAAGATCTTTCTGAAAAAGAGCAATTTTTTTTTGAAAACTAAATATCGTCTGAGCAAGAACAGATTTTCTTTTCCCTGAAGCGACAATTCAGATTGTGTAAATGCTGCATTACATCAGTTAAAAATAAAAGATCTTGCAAAAAATTCACATCGTCAAAGTTTTCAAATGTCTTCTGCTTTTCAAACAAAAAACATTTAACTGGTTCTCAGAGTTCTACAAACCTATAAAGAATGTCACTTGAAAGCCACCTTACAGCACAGTAAAATGACAAGTCACTTGGTTTGTCGGCAAGAACCAAATTAACTAATAAAATTTTTAAACTGTCTGTGATTTTTTGAATTAGATCGAATATAATTTACAACCTCCAGCACTAATTTAAAATTAAATTGGAAAATTAAAATGTTTTGCTGCTAAATGTTCTTGATGAATCACACAATGAACTGGGATAAACTCCAGATACGTAGAATCACTATTTAGTAAACCCATAAGCCCAATGTGTTTTCCAACCATTGCTGTTACACCATCTGTAGCAACACTAACAAGCTTGTTCTTAGGAACATTAGCTTTCACCAGAACAGTGTCAAGGGCTTCCTTTAAATCAATTCCACGAGTTGTGTCTTTTAGCTCTACTAAATCTAGCAACTCTTCTTTCACAAGTGCATCTGATGTTACATATCTAACAAATACTGCCATTTGAGGTTTATCTTCAATATCTGTTGATTCATCCAATGCTAAACTGAATGCTTCACAATTTTTTAAGTCATTTACATTCACAAGCATTCACAAATGCTGTTCACAAATGAACAGCATTCACAAATGCTGTTCAACTTTTTACACTAATCTCAGATATTCTTCTTTCAGTTGAATGTCGAGAAACAGAAATATTTGAAATTAACCTTTGAATATTGCTATTATTAGGATCTAAAACTGAAATCACATCAAAAAGATTTTGTTTTACAAACTCTCCATCAGTGTAAGGATGTTTACTTTTTGCAATGTTTCAAATTATAATAAAACTTGCTTCTGTTGTAATATTTGATTCTTTGCTGGAAGATGAAATATTCATTTGTTGATTTTTAAATACTCTTTTAAGCAACTCGATTTTATTTTTTCTATGACATGAATTTATTGGGTATCCTCCAGAAAACACATGTTTTGTTTCTTAGTGACGTTTAACATTACATATCTTATGAGCTAGTTCAGTATTGCAATTTAAACACATAGTTTTATTTTCTTTTTCAATAAATGCGTATTTTTCTGTCCAATCACTATGAAATGATCTGTTCTCATCTTCAATTTTTCTTTTCTTACTTTTATTGTGAAGTGCTTTGTTGTCACCTTTTGCTATATTCATTTTTCAAACAATATGTCTTCCGGCTATGTATAATTTAAGTTTGTATTATCAGTAAACCAATAAAACTTTTAAAAAAGCCGCATGTGGTTCGCAAGCTGCAATGATGTTTAAGAGCCGCTATTTGGCCATATCTGATTTAGAGCTTTTACACTCAATGTACAAATTTGTTTTTTTTCCTTGATTACAAATATACAGTACATATAAACAGATTTTAGACTTAAAATGGTTAAAATAAAATTATATAAATCTTTTTTTATAAAAAAACAAAAAAAAATTATAAGAAAATAACTGTTTCTTTCAAAGTTACTATATTAATTTACTTATGTGTATTTACTTGTTTTCATGCGATTTTGCACATAAAGAACCATGACAAACTCTTATACAGTGTTGTATCCATTACTTTAGATTTCGTAATGATTACTTTAGCCATTACTTTTCACTGGAAAAGTAATGATTATTTGTCCATTACTTTCGATATATGATCATTACTTTCTCATTACTCTTCGCTGAAAGATGCATGAAAAAAATTAAAACAATTATAAAAGAATTGAAACAATTATGCATTATAATACATATGATATTCTATCATATATGGTTGTGCCATATAATTAGAATAGGTATTTAATAAAAGTCTGTGTATCCATGGACTGCTTGTGCTTATCACGAAGCTGATATCTGCAGTGCAGATGCATGAAGCAAAATATTGAAACTTATAAATTATAATAATTTGAGGTTTTATAACTCAATCTTCCCATTTTGCTTCAGTAATAAAAGTTTTTCAAACAAATCATCGCTCAGTCTGTTTCTCCGCTTTGTCATGATTAATTATCTGTTGCTAAAAAGTCTTTCAACTGGAGCACTTGATGTTAGTGTGGTGTTGTATTTAAGAAAAACATGCTTGACTGCTTCATGACAGTGGAGATGGCCAAAGTATGGTCTGAATCATGTAGAAAGCCGTCACATGACATTATATTTGGTTTGCTGACTTTAGAGAAAAGGAAATCATCTCCGTTATTTTCAGTTGGAACGTCTTTTGACCATCTTTGTCTTTTAGGGACTCTTTAATTTTTTCTTCAAATTTTGAAATTTTGAATTTTGCATTGTCAATAGATGCATTCAATAGATGCATAGATCTTTCCTTCACGACTATATTTTGTGTCCAGGCCAATTTAAATTTTAGATGTGAAAATGTAGCCAGGAGAAACTCTGGATCATCAAAGTAACCATTAAAGCAAATCTCAATTCCTTGTAGAAGAGCTTATTTTAGTTGTGCCATATATCTGATCTCTGCATTTTGGAACTTTGTTCAAACTGACTGGATTGTTGGAAGTACGTATGCCAACAAGCTTTACCTTTTACTTTTTTAATTAGCTTCACCTTGTAAAATTATAATAGCAGTTGCCACAGTTCAAACAACATAACATATTCCTTCAGAAAAGCTAAATCGTTCTGCAAAAATACTGGAAGTTCTAATGCAGAGCAGACAATGTTCAGTTTTTGTTCGGCTTTAAGAATCTTCTTGGCAGCTTCATAGTACGAATTCCATCTTGTTACACAAAACATTGAATCGGAATTGAAGCAGATCATATGCTAAATCTGCAGCCTTTGTACTTCTACTTAAGTTCCATAGAGCTGTTGCTTTTGCCATTGGTTGATTGTGAATGCTCTTATAAGTTTTATCTGTTAATGCTTTTGCAGCATCAGTGGTTGACACCAGATTTATAGAGTGTGTGCAGCATCTCATGTATGGGGGCAATATAACATCAGTGTCGTTTGTTGAGCTAAGAATTAAATCGGAGGCACTGTAAAAGCATGCAGTAAAAGCATGTCCTCATCGTCGTTCTCTGATTCCAAATCTCCGCTCAAGTTCAAAACTGATTCCCTAGGTACCGGATCCTTGTTCTTCTCACCAACATTGACACTGGATGATACGGAATGCTTTTATCATATTTGATGCATTGTCTGTGCACGTCTTCACAACTTTCTGTTCAACAGCATAATGTGCATGCACTTGATGTATTGCTGATGCAATTACATCAAACGAATGTTTTCCTTTAAATCCCAAACAACCCAAAGCAACAGATTTTCGTTCCAAAGTGACAGGATTAATCCAGTGGCATGTCGTTCCCAGAAAACTTCGGTTATGACTGCTCCAGATATCAGCAGTAGTACAGACATAATCAATACTGCAGAGATGTTCCTTAATTGCGAGACACATCGTGTTATAATCAGACTTAATGTTTTCTGTCAACATAACTCTAGATAGCACAGTTGCAGATTTCCAATTCAGACAACTTCAACAGATGTGCATTCTACAATTAAAGAAAAGCCGTCAATAATTAATACATATTAATTCAAGTCTCACAATATTTTAGTGCAAATTTATAAGTATTTTTAACTGCAAATATTTAAAAAGTTATTAAATTAATAACATTAAATAAAATTAAGTACGCAAAAAATTTCCAAATTTTTAATTTTAATGTTAATAAAAATAATAAAAATAAAAAAAAACACAAGTCACTGACCTTTAAATGCTTTCTGAAATTTGATGACACTGCTACTCTACCAGATATTATAGATACTTTTGACTTTAGGCATAGCTTGCATATTCCAACAATATTTTCTGTTGCTTTAAGCGTAGCAGATAAAATAAATTCAAAACAGGCAAATACGCCCTTTGTATGCCATGACCCATCTTCTTTATCACAATCACTCTATGAAACTGTCATTACCATAATATTTATTTACTAAATATATTTATATACTTTATATAGCTTTAGCTAACACAATGTTAATGTAAACCAAATTGTCTTTGGATCAGGATTGTTAATGATGACATGAGGAATATATTAACCTGAGTTAGGATTCCAAAAATAGTTGACAAAACAAAAGTAATAGGTAATTTAATATCACCATTACTCATTACTTTCCAAAAAAGTTAATGATTACATTTTCCATTACTTGCCACAAACCAAGTAATCTTTACTTTCAGTAATCATTACTTTCAGTAATCATTACTTTCAGTAATCATTACTTTCAGTAATCATTACTTTCAGTAATCATTACTTTCAGTAATCATTACTTTCAGTAATCATTACTTTCAGTAATCATTACTTTCAGTAATCATTACTATACAACACTGCTCTTATATATGCACGTGCATGAAATTATCGAAACTGTGAAGACGTTTATTCTTAAAAAAATATTCCATTTTATTAGTTTAGTGTTGCAAAGAAAGTTACTTTCTATTTATGATAATCAGTATTTATAAAATGTTTTAGTACTAAAATAAAAGGGTCTCCTCTTGTTTCTCGAAAAGCTAATGCCGATATTTGTATCAAATTTTTGTCTATAATCTATGTATTATTTGTTGTAGATGTAGGAATTGTTGCCAAACATCTATTATGTAAGATTTGATGTCTAACATCTATGATGTAGGACTTGATGTCTAACATCTATAATGTAGGATTTGATGTAAAAAAAGTAGTTTAAAACAAGTTTTTACATTCAAAGTTTAAACTAAATAAACAGCACCCATACATAAAGGTATGATAAAAATCTATGTTTTTGAAAAACATTCTGGTCATGCCAGCAAAAAGGTAAGCATTTATTTTTGATTAATTAAAGTTTAAAATAACATTTTAATCATTCGGATATTCTATAATATTTGAATATGTTGATTGCTTTTAAGATGACACTTTCTTTTAAATGTGTGATTGATTGATGATGTGTGAAATGATGTGAAATGATTTTACTTGTTGCCCATTATTATTGTTAATAATTTTATAGTTAATTTATGCTAAAGCAATTTGTTATTTAAAGTAGTATATTATTTGATTCATATTATTTATGTACATTGAATTTAAAAGCAATAAAACAATGAATTTTATGAGTTTGTAAGTTAGTGGATTCAGAGTAAAATCAAATCTAATGCATTAGATTATATATACAAAATATACATAAAAATAGAAAATACACAAAAAGCTGAATTTATTGACTTGAATTTTTTAATATTTTTTGTGCTTAGAAAACAAGGTATTTAACAGAGTTTCAGTTTAAACACAAATAAATTGATTATACCGATATATATATATATATATATATATATATATATATATATATATATATATATATATATATATATATATATATATATATATATATATATCGTCGGGGATCAATTAAAATCCGCGTAACTAGCATTGGATACAACGTATCTGAAAAATGTAGCCATTAATATTGAGCATATAAATTAATAACGTCAATACCGAATGTCTATTGTTGACAAAGAACATGAAAACTCTGAACGCCAAAATAAGCCTAAAATCTGTTGAAATAAAAAAAAATAAAGTTTTAACTTTCTCCTGTAAAACTATCTGTAGTGCTAATAACGCAGTATTATCTAATGCTAGTTGCCGATTGCGGATTTGCATGCAAATTTACACTATTCCCGACGATATAGCTGATAATTAAATTAATATTTTACAAATATAATTATATAATTTAGCTTATAATATAATTAATTGTGCCATATATATTTATGGTCTGTATTATTGTATAACATATAACTTGTCATTATTGTTTTAGATATAAAGGCCCTGTTGACTATCATCGAAAAAACTTGAGGAAAATGACTACAACAAAACCGTTATACTTGCATTTAGCAATCAAAATGATTAATGTGTAGAACACGATATTATTGATTTTTTTGCGTCATTTATGATGCTAAGAAATTAATATTATGATTACAACTTGTGTAAATTATTTTTTATTGAATTTATTATAAATTTTACTGTTATATTTTAACAATTTTTTTAACAAACTCATAAGCTGGCGTGATTTACTTTAGTGTAGTCTATTTCAAGTAGGGTAGAGCAGAGCTTTAAGAAAATGAAAAGGCAAAAAAAATTTTTATTATAAAATATGACAACTAAAGTAACTCTAGACTAGCAAAACTTTTACATTTTGCAAGTGGGTGGAGCAAAGTGGGTGGAGTAAAACTTTTACATTTTGCAAGTGGGTGGAGCAAAGTGGGTGGAGTAAAACTTTTACATTTTGCAAGTGGGTGGGGCAAAACGAGACAGTTTAAAGGCAGCAGTTATTCGCCAATTGCAAGCTTTAAAAATGATGAAAAATAAAGGCTAATATATGAAAAATAAAGGCTAATATATGAAAAATAAAGGCTAATATAAAATATCGTCTAAATATGTTCAGACATTAAGCTCTCAAAAAAGTAACATGCCCATAGAAACTACACGCCCTTATACCCATACACCGCAAAAAAGAAATAACAGCTAAACAAACAAACAAACATTAATTACTTATTCCATAAAATTACATTAATTTTATGGATCACATTAATCACACAAATAATATCCTGAAACTATTTGGCAAGATTTTTGATGAGCTGGCTTATTAGCAATATACCAATGTAGAGCAAACTTAAATATGTATCAGCAGCTTTTCTAGTTTTAAGTTCCTTTTCATCCGCAGCTAAAACTGCATTTCATTCCATTTTGGATGATTGATCCTTCTTAAATCATTTCTTACCTTCTTTGTTTAATTAAACACTATTAATAATTGAAGTCAATTTATAAAAATATGAACTTTAATAAGAAAAATAATATTTTGAATTATAAAAAAAATCATTAAACTGTAAACAACATCACCAAATGGTAGTAATATATTCAGTTATATAAATAGCTTGTTGTCCCGATATGCCCCACAAAAGTTATTTTACTGAAATTAATACGATTCAAAAAGTTCGGTTCCAAATATTTTTTTAAAATCAGATCCTAAAAGAGGATAAAAAATACTCAAAGTCTCAAAAATAAAAACTTTTTATAAATAAAGCTAATTCGCAATAGTTCAAAATAAATCTTTTGTCGTTGTATCGCTTAAGAAAATACGCAAATTTTGTTTTTCGCAAACTTACTGATTCATTTTGGTTCTTTTAATGTATTTTGGTATTTCTAAAATTAAATTTTATTTATAATAATAAAGCACAATAATTTAAAATGCTTTATTAAAAAAGTTTTTTAAAAAACAAAATTTTTTTTAGCTGAGATACAAGACTTTAGGCAAAACTGTCCCGTTATGCCCCACTGTCCCGATATACCCCGCTCTACCCTATTATTTTTCTTTTGTAAGGCAACCTCCTACATATAGAAAGTGTTACAGGTGTCGCCGTTTACGAGCTTAATTAATAATTACTGGTATTATTTATAGTTATTTAATAATAAAAATATTACTAATGGTGTCTAGGCTATTCAGGAATTACACATGTAATTCTCATCATTAATGAGCAGCCGTGGCGCAGTGGTTAGAGTTCTGGGTCAGAACTCAGAACTCGTGGTGCTCTGTGATAAGACCGTAAGGACTTCTGGGAGCACCTAAAATAACTACAAATTTAAAAAAAAAAAAAAATCTTTAATACACTTAACGAAGTTCACCAACAAGAAGCCATGTTAGTGAGCTTTGCACTTTATATGTAAATTGTACCTTATGTTAGCCATTTTTGAATTTATTTCCAAGGCTGTTATGCATGAACATTTTATATATTTTATTTCTATTTTTATACATTGTATAATTTAAAAATTAAGTCACGAACTAAAAGCTAAAGCAAATAGTATAAGGTAAAACCACGGCCTACTTAATAACATGTCTGAAAACTACGGCCTACTTTATAACATGTCTAAAACTACGGCCTACTTAATAACATGTCTGAAAATAAAAGACTGTAAGATGTTTGCAAAGACAAAAATGAATATTTACTGATTAAAGTGAAGAATATTTACTGATTAAACAAAAATGATAAGACAAAAATGAATATTTACTGATTAAAATGAAGAATATTTACTGATTAAAGTAACACAGTAATTAATAAAGTAGCTATATGTGGTAGGTACAGTAGATAAGTAAAGTAGTAAAGTAGTAGTACAGTAGTTCAGTAATTAAAAAATAAATTATTTGGCTTTTAAAAATGTTTTCCTTTCTCACTTTGAATAATATACTACTAGAAAGATTAAATGTATTTTTAAGTAAAATAAAGCTCATAATACATATAAAATCTTCATTTACATTTGTGGATCTTGTATAACTTCTTTAGTACACAAATCATTGAAAGATGATGAAAACATTTTTAAATAAACTTCAGTCTGAAGGTATAGCAGTGGTTTCTTTAAAAATGTAAATTTTATTTCATAACTTCTGAGTCCATAAAACTTTAGTTTGATGGAAACAGTTTTTTTTATCATTGTTTCCATAAAATTTTAGTTTGATGGAAACAGTTTATTTTATTGTTTCCATAAAATTTTAGTTTGAAGGAAACAGTTTTTTTTATCATTGTTTCCATAAAATTTTAGTTTGATGGAAACAGTTTATTTTATTGTTTCCATAAAATTTTAGTTTGATGGAAACAGTTTTTTTTATCATTGTTTCCATAAAATTTTAGTTTGATGGAAACAGTTTTTTTTATCATTGTTTTCATAAAATTTTAGTTTGATGGAAACAGTTTTTTTTATCATTGTTTCCATAAAATTTTAGTTTGATGGAAACAGTTTTTTTGATCATTGTTTACATGAAACTTTAGTTTTTGTTATGGTTAAGTCTTTTTAAAGATTCTTTTCTTTTTGATCCATCTATAGAATTTTTGTTTAAACAAATTATTTAAAAAGATAATAATAACTGAAATATAAATTTACAAACCAGAGCATAAAATTTATTTATTTTATCTTTATATAGTTATAATTATGTTTTTTATATTTATATAGTTAGTATAGAGGTGTTTTTATTGCATTTTGTAGTGTAATTAATTTCATTTTAAAAATGTGTAGCAACAGACGAAAACAAAGTGTTGCTATGGATCAAAATTAATACTGAATCATTTTAAAGAAATATTATGTTGATACAGTTGATACTGAAGCCTTTTTTTTGTAATCCAAGAAAAAATTTAAATCTACAATAATTTTATTATCAAAAAATGATTTAATTAAAACAATAAACAAACTTAAAACAATAATTTTTTCAATTATTGCAACACCACCTTTTTACACCACCTTTTTAATAAAAAACCAGAGTTTTTTATTAAATGAATTTAGTCTATTTAGTTAATTTAATATTAAAATTGGCATCGAATAATGAAAAGCATAAAGTTTTGTGAGAAGCTAATTTAGAAATTCTATTAAAATAGGTTTCACTATAATCAGGGCCGGTCTAAGTCAAAGGCAAACTAGAACCGATAATTAGTGGGAGCCTCTCAGTTGCAGAAAAAAGTTTTTAAAGGTTTAAAAGGAAAGTTACTTTTCATTGCAATTCACAATTTGGTTTTATAGTTATATAAGTTCTTTAAATAATGATAGAATTCTATGAACATTGATTTAAATTGAAAGACAGTTACATTGCATAATGAATTTTATTCAAAGTTACTTTTTCATTGCAATTCCATAAGGGGATTTATAGTTACATAGGTTTTTCACAGCAATTGAAGAGGAGGCTGAATAAGTGCGAATTTCATAACTGCGAATCTGCATAAGTGCGAAGCAGTTGCAAAGACTGGCATAAGTGCGAACAGGCACAAGCGTGAACTGGCATAAGTGCGCCAAAAGAATTTGCAAACATTGGCATAAGTGCGAACTGGCATAAGTGCGAACTGGCATATGTGCGAATCAATTGCAAAAACTGGCATAAGTGCGAAATGGCACAAGCGCGAACTGGCATAAGTGCGCCGAAAGAATTTGCAAACATTGGCATAAGTGCGAATTGGCATAAGTGCGAACTGGCATAAGTGCGAATTGGCATAAGTGCGAACTTGCCAATTCGCCACTTATGTCAATTTGCACTTATGCCAATGTTTGCAAATTCTTTCGGCGCACTTATGCTAATTCGCGCTTGTGCCAGTTCGCACTTATGCCAGTTTTTGCAATTGGTCAATCAAATTTGTAAATCAAATCAAAGTTGTAATTGTGGTTTCAAAAAAAAGTGCAGCAGTTTAATGTTGGTGCAAAGTTAAGGTGGAACTTTTAGAACCTATTGAATTACCAATTTCCAGAACTATGGCTACTAATGTCCCGCAACAAGATAATATTCGGATTAAATTTACAGCAAAAAGAATACTTGAAAAAACTAGAATTAGGCGGCGTTTATTAGGTGCTCCGGTTTTTATAGATGGAAATGCTAACATATTGTTTGTTGATGAAAATGCCATTGAGTTTGTTTTCAAAGGCATTTAACATTTTTAAGAGTTTTTATTATGCTTTTGTCATGATAAAGTGTTTAACAAATGTTACATAGTGTATATATACAAAGTTTAAATTTATTTATTTATCCTTAAAAAGATGCTTAAAAAGATAAAATTTATTTTGCAAATTTATTTTAATTCGTACCTTGATAAATTTATAAAGATTTATGGTGGTAATAATATATTCAAAAAGAAATCAGCAATATATATATACATATATATATATATATATATATATATATATATATATATATATATATATATATATATATATATATATATATATATAAATATATATATATATCTTCTATATAACATATATACATCTATATTTCAATATACTTTTTTTTAATTTAAAAAAAATTTCAATATACTTTTTTTTAATTTCAATATAATTCTTTTTAAAAAAACAAACTAATTCAAATATTATATGCTATTGCATACTAAAGGTGTATACCAAACTCCATATTTTTGAGCAGTTTATTATATATTATGTTCTTGATTGCTTTTTTAATGAAGCATGTATCAATAAGTATTCTGTCAAAATTTCAATTAAGCTTCAGTGGGAAAAGGATTTTTTTGCAAGTTTTTAAAAATAAAACACTGATTTTCTCGGTTTAAACATTTTTGAGGGTAGCATCACTGTCCAGAAGACCCTGACTAAAGTATTTTCCCCTTTTGATTGAAATTTTGTAAAAAATTTTAGTAAAAAATGTTTAATAGATTTATATTACTCTTTTATCCATAGCTACATAAGCTACTGTAATACTACTTGGGCAAGTACTTGCCGTACAGCATCAAAAATATATATATATTAAGCAAAAACAAGCCAGTAGAATTATATGTAATGTGCATAAATACGCCTACTCCAAGCCGTTACTCCGGGAAATAAAAGCTCTTAATGTCTATGAGTTAAACGTGTTCCAAAATTTGTTATTCATGTTTAAATATCAAAATGACATGCTTCCAAAATTCTTTAATAACCGATTTCTAAAAACAAATCATAAATACTTAACGAAATACTCTATCCATAATTCTAATTTACCTAAGTCAACTCTTAAAACATCAGATTACTTAATTTCATATAGAGGGCCTTATCTGTGGAACTTAGTTCTTAATGCAAATATGAAAGGATTGACTTCAATAAATTGTTTTGAAAATATAGTTAAACAGTATTTACTTGAATTAACAGACACAAACATATTTTTGTATTTTTAAATGAAAAAATAAAAAAAATCTTGTAATATTTCTTACTGTATGTATTTATTTAATTTTTGCAACTTGTCGTATTCTTGTTGTAATTATGTATTAACTTGTTTTATATAACAAGTATTTGTAAATTTATATAATGAGAACTCTGTAAAAAATATTTTACGTTTACTATAGGGGCTTGATGACTTCTGTCTTTTACTTGCTCCTGTCGTTATTAATTTTTTTTATTTATTTTTATTTAAATTTTATTGATGAAAATTGTACAACAAGATTGTTGTAAAATGTTTATAAATGACGAAATAAATGTTTCTAATCATAACCAATTTTAACCAATATTCTGCACTATATTTTTAACCTTTATTTTTTTAAGCGACCCCCTGGTTCAATTTAAAATTTTTGTTTTTATTTTTTTTAAATAATTATAGTACAAATATTTTTAAATCATCTTTTTAAATTTCATTGTCTAAAACATAT
Source organism: Hydra vulgaris (assembly GCF_038396675.1). Classification (NCBI taxonomy): domain Eukaryota; kingdom Metazoa; phylum Cnidaria; class Hydrozoa; order Anthoathecata; family Hydridae; genus Hydra; species Hydra vulgaris. The sequence goes on along the minus strand of NC_088928.1, from coordinate 3,142,893 downwards.
TGTAAAAGATTTGGTAGACAATGGAAAAAAAATGTAGTAATTATTAAAATCTATAAAAGCTATAAATTTTTATAATTACCTTTTATAATATAGTTGACTTATAATGTATATAATTAAAGACTTTAGACCTTTTGATACAAACAGAGCCTGATCTTCCACATGGCACGTAAGGCCCGGGCCTAGGACCCCCACAATTTAGGGGGCCCCCTAATTTTCAGCTTTAATGTTTTTTCAGCCCATCAGAACTTTTCTAACAGTAGAATTTAAAAATATTTATTTCGTAACAGTAGAATTTAAAAATATTTATTTCATTTAAAAAATTTTTAGGTAAAAAAGAACTAAAATGTTTTTAAATATACCTCTATGTTTTACTCAAAATCTCAAAAACCTTATGTTCTGTTGCATTTCGGAATTAAAATTATGAACATATGTTCCACAATAGTCCGAAAAAACATTTAAGTCATATTATCAAGAGCTAATGGCCAAATGTTTACTTAAAAAAGTATAACAGTTATGATTTATAAAGGTCGCCATTTAGCTGAACCAAAAATTTAGAACTTCATAGATGAGCTTGAAAACAGTAAAAATGAAGATTTTGAAGATGATTTGTTGATTTACATCAACAAATCATTTTCAAATGACGAGAACCATTTTACTTATCTTCAAAAAATAACATGAAGTCCCAAAATTATATTTCAAAGGCAGCAATATTATTTTTGTACACCTAGCAACGGCCTTAGCAACCAATATAAAAATTTTTTTGAAAAAAATTATGTTTGTTTAATTTAAATGCACGAATATTTTTAAAAATCAATTAAAAAACTTCTTATAATATATTTTTAAAAAAGTTGACTTTATATATTATATACAATTTTAAAAAATATAATTGATATATTTTTGATATATGATGATATCTTATGTTGGAAAAGTGTGTCAAAAGACCTTTTATTGACAGGTTGTCGTCAAGTGACGGGAATAGTCGGTCAAGTGAGGGGAATAGTTGGTAATTCATGAAGAGCGCGTCAAGGTATATACATTTAGTTTATTTTTCTTGCCTTAGGATATTTAAAATATGAATTTTTATGATATTTTAAGTTTAGGATTTAAATTTTAAGTTGTGATTTAATTTTTTCTTTAACCTCGTTCTATAAATAACTTTTATGTATAAAATAAAACTGAAACGATTTCAAGATGATTTGTTTCGATTTAAGCGGTAAAATCTGTACATTCAGTAAACATATAATTTCTCTTCCGACGCTTATTGGCTTTTAGGATTAAGGTAATCCAAAAAGCCAATAAGCGTAAGCTGTATTTCCGGTTATCTGATAACCTTCTCTAGCCTTATGCTTTTTTCGTTCAACCAGAGAGCGAATATAAATATTACTATTTTAATCTCTATTTTAATCCCTATATATTCTATATTGAGCTATTGAAAATGTTTTCCAAGAAAATATCCGTCTGGATCATCTAAACCTAAAAGAAAAGAAGAAAAATTTGTCCAAGAAAAACCAAAATGCTCCTGATAAAGAAATTGCTCCTCATAAAGAAATTGCTTTTCATGAAGAAATTGCTCTTCATGAAGAAGATGCTCATCATGAAGAAAGAGCTCCTCATGAAGAAAATCCTCCTGTTGAAGAAATTACAGTTGAAAAAGAAATTAGAAGAAGTAATTGCCTTTGGAGATCCCTGTTCAATGAATATTGAATATTTACCTGTAACATTGCAAGATAAGCCTGATAACTTGGATGATCCTGCTCTGTGGCCTCCTATGAATTTAACAATTCGAGAATATTTTGTTCTTAATCCACCAAAGCAAAATGTAGAAATTAAATCTGATTCGGGACGACAAATTGGAGAAAAAGTTAGAATGTGTTCAAAGAACAATTTTTCCGCCTAAAAAAAAATGGTGAAAAGATTCAACGGGAATGGCTCATATATTCTCCAAGTTCAAAATCAGTATTTTGCTATGTCGGCAATCTTTTTGGAAACAGCGATAAAGGTCTTTGCACCACTGGATTCAGGGACCGGAAGAATGTCACATCAAGACTAGCAAGTCATGAAACGTCACTTTTGCATCGTACTAGTGTGTGCCAACTGTCTCAACTTTTCAAAACCGCTGGGCGTATTGACAGCCAAATGGTACAACAAAATCAAAATGAGCGTGCATACTGGAAAGATGTTATAGTGAGTGTTTTTGAAGTATTAAAGTTTATTGCACAGCGAGGTTTGGGTATTTTTGGCGATAATGAAACTTTTGGTTCTGAACAAAATGGCAATTTTTCTAAGAAAGGATCAGCAAGTTTGATCCTTTCTTAGCAGGCCACATCGGTGAACATGATAATAAAGGAAAGGGCTATGTCAACTATCTGTCCTCTCAGACTGTGGCAGGAATCTTAAAAGTAATGTCTTCTAAAGTCCAACAACATATTGTTAAAGTAATTCAGGAGGCAAAGTACTTCGGAATCATCATAGATTCTACACCAGACATAACACACATTGACCAGCTGTGTTTGGTGGTGAGATATGTGAATTTGCAGTCTGTTGCAGTAGAACAATTTCTGACTTTTGTTCCTATCCATAATCACGGTGCAGAACATTTATATGAAATAGTAGCCAAAATATTTCAAGATTTTGAAATAGATGTCCAATATTGTCGTGGACAACCCTATGACAATACAAGTAACATGGCTGGAAGATACTCTGGGTTGCAAGCAAAATTAAAAGCTTCATATCCTCTATCAAAATTTCTTCCCTGTTCTGCTCACTCTCTTAATTTGGTGGGAGTGAATGCAGTGGAGTCGTGTAGAGCTGCAACTGCTTATTTTGGATTTGTGCAAGCATTGCATACATTCTTCTCAGCTTCTCTATGTGGGTGGGAATTATTCACTTCCAACACAAAAAACGTAAAAGGTGGACTAAGTTTAAATTCGCTTTCTGGAACCAGGTGGTCTTGTAATGCAGATGCGGTTCGAGCGTTAAGGAAAGACTTCGATGCCATCACTTTAATTTTGACGCAAATGGTTCATGATGAAACGGAAAAAGACAATACAAGATTTGAAGCAAATTGTTTGCTGAAGAAAATCAAATCTTTCGAAAATGTATGATTAACAATAATCTGACACACATTGCTTCAAAGGATCAATAAGGTCAATAAAATACTGCAGTGATACTCTTGTGACTTTTCAACTATTGTCCCATTATATGATTCACTTATAGAATTTGTTCAGAATGCTAGAGAAAATTTTGAGAAGTTTGAAGTAGAGGCACAAGAAGTGTTTAAAGTAGAAATATCATATACTGCATCTCGCAAGAGGCGGATACCTAAGTCCAAAACTTTAGATGAAAGTCAATCTAAAGATGTTGCTGTGACAAGAAATGGGAGACAATCATTTGTATGTGACACTTTAAATGTTATATGTGATAATTTAAAATGTCATTTGTGTAGAAGGAAAGAAGTCTATTCTGGTTTGGAGACAAGGTTTGGATTTTTGTCTGGCGCAAAAGCTCAACTTCAAACACCAGTGGTTGAAGCTTCAGAAAAGTTTCGGGAGTTGTATGAAAAAGATGTAGATGACGACTTTAAAGACGAGTTTTTTCACTTTACAAATTTTGTACCCAACATCAACAACCCTAATGAAATGCTGCAATTAATAAAGGACAGTGGGATTTTGCACACATTTCCAAACGTGGAAACTACTCTAAGGATTTTTTATCCATTCCCATGTCAAATCGTTCTGGCGAAAGATCATTTTCAACTCTAAAAAGGATTAAGAACAGTTTACGATCTTCAATGTCTAGTAAAGACTATCTGGATTAGCATTAATGTCTATCAAAAGCAAAGTGACAAAAAGTCTAGATTTTGAAGAGATTTTGAATGAATTTATGTATGAAAAATCAAGGAAAAAAATATACAAATTTGGATACATGTAAGTTTTGACTGTCTAAATTCTAAATCCCTCAGGGTTCAATAAATGAGGGCACATTTATTCGTTCACACAATTTTTCAACACGGGGGCCCCCAAATTTTGTTGTGCCTATAGTCCGTGTTGTTCTAGATCGGGCCCTGCATACAAATAAGGTATGTATTAGTAGATAACTTTCAAATGTAATATTTTTATAGATAGTTTTAAAAATAGTTCTCTGTTTGTTGATTATTTAAAAGTAACAGCTTTAGTTTTTGTTTGAGTTATAAGTGTTTAATATCATTACTAATTATCTTATTCCATACATTAGGTCCTCTAATAGTTATTGAAAGCTTGGTGGAACAAATGTTTGGGTTGAACAAAGTTGTTACTTCAATATTTAGTCACGTATTTGTATTGAATTTTATTAAATAATGGTTTGAAGATATTTGGTATTGTGTTGTTATTAGCTTTCTTCATAAAAGTTAGAAGATGAAATATATATTTATTTGGTACAAATTTAATATTTCTCGATTGTTAAACAATGTTCTTGAATGTGAGAGGTGGTTGCTTTTGATAATAATCTAATTGCATGTTTTTATTTGTTAAATAGCATTTTTGCCTTTGTTTTATTGGTGCTGCACCAAGCAATGTTTGCGTAATTAAGGTAGGAATGAATAAATGAGTAATATATGTATTTCAGACATGATTGATCTAAGTATGGTTTTGCTTTATAGAGTAATCCGATATTTTTATAAATTTAATTTTTAATTATGTTTATCTGGTCTTTCCGATTTATGTTTTCATCTAGAATTACTCCTAAAAATTTCATCGAACATTCTCTTTTTACGATGTATTCTACAATAATAAATTTTAGAAGTGCAAGAGGGATTTTCACCATAAATATAGCGGAGGTTTTTTTTGCATAAATATAGCAAAGAGTATAGGGATTTTCACAATGAATATAGCGAAGATCTCAAATAAGAAATTGAATTAATTTAAAAAATTTTGAATTAACCCTTGTTTCTTTTTTTAAGTGAAAATGTTAAAATGCTCTTTTGAGCCTGATCCATTAAAATGCAAAAAAAAAAAAAGAAGAAGAAGGAGGAGGTGGAGGCGTTTCTTGCAACATGAAGAGATGCTATATTAAATTTTATTACTCGTGAGCCGCCAGGAAATTCAAAAACATCGATCTAAGGTGAAGAGGATACACATTTATTTTCCCAATCGTCAACTAGTCGAAATAGGTCCAATAACGGGCTAACCTAAACAAAATTTAGATAAAGATAAATTTGATATCATTTCAAACGTAATTTTATCTACTTTAACATATTTGAAATCCATCAAAAATTCTTTTACGCAAAAAAAACTATGACTTTTTTTGACCTCACTTAGTCGTAAGTTTTCTTAAAAAACAAGATAAAACCCCAAGTGTCTGCTGTTTATAAGTTGGGATGACTCGTTGAAAAATAACACGATTTCTATAAAACTTTGAAAAAATATAGTATAATGTGTGCAAAATATGACAAGTTTAAATATACTATTTATTAACTGTAAAAAATTCTACCAAAGCATATAAAAAATGCACCGAAAATAAAACTATTTTCGACTAATATATTTTGTGTACTTACTAAAATGTAGAGTTGTGCGTTGATGTTATTAATTATTATTATTAAGTTATTATGTTTTAAGTTTGAATTAATGAATATAGGTCAATTAAAAATAGGAAATGTTGAACACGTTTTAAGAAGCGTGATTGCTTTTCAAAGTTTGTGAACCTGTTGATCAAATGGTTAGGTTAGGATAGAAAGGTATCAACACCTTAATTCATTATTCGCAAGTACGCAACGATAAAAACCTTGAAGTAGAACCGAAGGAAAAGAACACAAATACAGCGCATCTGGCATTGTAGATGCAATTATACTAACCCCAAAAGAAAATTGTTGAAACGTCAAACAGAATTAAAATTAAAATGTCCAACAGAATGCCTTAAAACTAAAAGATAACATTTTGTAGTTTGATTTCTTATTTACTTAATTTTGTGCTGGTGTCATTTAGCTACACATTTAATTACATTTATTTATGAAGAAGAATTATTTTTGTGTGCGTGCTGAAAGTTGTTCTGTTCTTTTTTCTTCTTTCAACTGTTTTAATATTGCTACGCTACGACTGCTAATGAAAAAAAAGTGTAGTGGTTAGTGCTTTTGCCTCAGAAACTAGAGATCCACGGTTCTACGCCACCTCTGGGCAAGTTTAATAACATCAGTAAAGAAGGAAGCGTGAACTTCCTTTCAAATACTCTTCTGCGGTGCTCTGATAAGACCGTTAGGAAATCTTGGGGCACCTAAAATAATTAAAAATACTAATATTTTAACTATGTGGTTTTCTAATAAAGACATTCTGTACTTTTCTAAAAAATAAAACATCAGCCAAAACAAAATTTATTTGTAAATTAGACCAATACATTAAGCTGGAGTGCTGCTTCATTTATGGCAATCTAGTATTACCTGATCCAAAACATTGTGATTGCAAAGCCGCAACACAAGTGCATAAAAATACATTCAAACAAAGTATGTTAAAAGTTTGCGAAGAAAGAAATGACATGAGTCAACGTAAAATCTCGTTTGAATCGCCGACATAATTGCGAGCATAAGGGGAAGAGCAAAGATGCAAATAAATAAGAAGTTATCATTTAAACCGCGGCTAAATTGATATAAGAAGAAATTTTGGATCTTAAATCTTCCCACCTTAATACGATTTTGAAGAAAGTTCATGAAGAAAGTTTGAGTTCATTGCTTTGCCTCTTTAGAAAAGAAATTAAATCCGATGAATTAAAACAACCTCTATTGGTCAAACTATAACAAAAGCTATTTAATAGTGAGGTTATGCCTTTGCTTTTTGGATTTGTAACCACAAATTTGAATCAAAATTATTGACGAATTAATTATTTAAAGTAGGATTTTGAATAAGTTTATCAGAAATAACACGTTTCAAGCACTCTGACGCACACGGCTAACAGCGATAGCAATGTTGAAGGAATGCTAAGTGGATTATTTACTTAACGTGTAGCACACAATAATGATCATAATACTTCTATAGTTGATGATAAAAACACTTTTTATATGATGGGAATGAGAGCTGCTAGGATAAGGCTGAGAGCTTTTATGACGCCCGGGGCATAGCAGCGATTAGGCACTCCAAAAAGCATGCATAATTTTAAATTAAATGCATGTACAATAAGTTAATGACTGTGTTTTTATTGTTAAATACTGTGTACTACTGTTACTTTACATTCATATTTTCAAAAAACCTGGAACCAATATGGATAAAATAACATCTGGATTAAATAACTCTTATGCACCACATTCACTAATTAGAATTAATAACAGATTCTTTGAAATTAATATTAAAAACACTTTTTTTCTAACATTTTTACAAGCAAAAATTATTATTATTACTATGTGATCTTACAACAGAGTTGTATTTTCAACATGTATGTCCAATAGACGCACTTGTTCTATCATAGCCCTAAAATCATTTTTTTAAACCAATTTTAGTTTACTTATAGGTCGTTTGCCTTTTGTGAATAGAACTAGTATTGCGTTAAAAAAGTCAAATAAGAATGGATAAAGATTAAAAAAATAGGCTATAGACCCTATGGTTAAGAAAGCCTAGAGCGTTTCCACAAGTAGAGCGTTTCCACAAGTAGAACGTTTCTATAAGTGAAATATGAAGGCTCCTTTTAACTATTAAAATGCGATATAACTCATTGTTGTCTGTTAGCTTACCAACTAATGATCCAGTTTAATAGCTGACTTTAAAATTTATTGGCATGAAGTAACACTGTGTTGAATGTTTTGTTAAAATCAGTAAAAATGTCTTCCAGGTATCTACGGTAATCTGCTTTCGTTAAAATGTTGCTGAATTCAATCGTTTTGTCAGGTAGTTTTTGTGATGTTTTAATCCATGTTAAGACTTTGATATTAGGTTGTGCACAGCGCTCCATAAATCTACCCATGGTAAAAGTAAGATACACCAGGTTGTAGTTATAAGTTTTGTTACTTTGTTTCCTTTTTTGAGGATAGGCTTGACACTTAATTTGCGTTGAGATTTTAACACTTCGTACACGGTCGTTTGCAGGAGGAAAGTTATTATACGCATGCGCAGTGGAATTACATCTACTGAAGAATATTTAAAATGGCTACGGTAACAGCGTTATAAAAACTAATCATTGACAACGAGTAGTTTGTTCAATTTTAGATAATTAAATAGGTTTTTAACTAGTTTTTTCATGAAATTATTTTGAAAATAACTTGTAGCTGTACGAAGAAATTTTTCAAATAATATACAAGACCTCTGATTGTGAATAATATCTACTTTCAGCTAAAGCAACTTTAGTGTTTTTGTTTACAATTTTTAAACCTTTTTTAAAATATTTTTGAGCGTAGAAATTTTTTAATATAAATTTATTCAGCAAGATGAACCTTTTATCTTTTTTGCATTTTTTGCTTATATGAGGATTCAATTTTTTTTGCAGGGTTAAAAGAAAATCTTAATCAACTTAACTTTTGTAACCTGTTGCTATGGTACTCTTTTCCCATGTGGCTATATATATATATATATATATATATATATATATATATATATATATATATATATATATATATATATATATATATATATATATATATATATATATATATATATATATATATATGTATATATATATGTATAATGCTCAATATTCTTAAAGAAGGGAGCATAATATTGTTATATGTTAGTAACATAATATTTTTATTTGTTAGTAACATAATATATATATATATATATATATATATATATATTATATATATATATATATATATATATATATATATATATATATATATATATATATATATATATATATATATATATAGTGCTCAATATTCTTAAAGAAGAGAGCATAATATTGTTATATGTTAGTAACATAATATTTTTATTTGTTAGTAACATAATATATATATATATATATATATATATATATATATATATATATATATATATATATATATATATATATATATATATATATATATATATATATATATATATATATGTAAATTAATAAAAAACACTTATCTAACTTTTTTCTTCAACTTTAAGTTTCACCATTGCTGGATCATCAGGAAGAGTTACTAAATTTGAAAAAAATTCAATTTATAGAAAAAATTATTTTACAAGGAGTTATAAATTATTATAACTAAAAATAAAAATAATTTTTTTTAAATTACTATATTTTTTTGGTTAACAGGAAGTTACAGAAAGTAATTATTAAATAAATTTCTTTGGATAATGGGGATAATTTAATTTGGTCATTTGTTTTTATAATTTTTTAAGAGGAATTTATTTTCGTGTTTACATTTAGAAATTAATTCAAATTTTTAATTCAATAAATTTTCCTGATTTAAATGAGTAATTATTTCAAATTTTTCTTGCAAACATAACACACATTTTTTGGAAATGTTATTATTTAGCAGGGCATTTAATATTGCTCTGCTCTTTAAGAACATTGAACACTCTATTTATAAAATACACTAACATAATTTACACACACACACACACACACACACGCACACACACACACACACACACACACACACACACACACACATATATATATATATACAGTCTTGGCCATAAGTTTGGAACCGATTAGGTTTTTTGATATAATTACACTTTTTATACCCAAAATATCAACAAAAACTTTTGAAATCATTTTTATTTTAAATATTATATACAAGTAAATATTCTGTCATGTAAAAAATGGTATCAGTATTTTGAATAATGTCCTTTGGCACCCAGTACTGCTGCTATTCTCGCTGGCATTGAATCGGACAATTTCGCGCAGTATTCTGGGGTTATGGCAGTTGTCCATACACGCTTGATGGCATCAATCAGAGACTTCTCTGACGTTGGATTTGTGGCAGCAACCTTCTGCTTAATCATTGTCCACATGTTTTCTATTGGGTCTAGGTCAGGACTTGAGCCAGGCCATGGACCCAAGACTTCGATATGTTTCTGTCTTAGCCAGTTGGTTACAACTGCTGCTCTGTGGCAGGGTGCACCATCATGCTGAAATACCTTACATTTCAGAATGTTCATGTGAGTGTTCAACTTTTCCTTTAATATCCCAAGGTAAACTTGAGCATTGATGGTTGTATTCTTTGGCATGAACCATATGCCACCTCGACCTGATGCCGAGAAACTTGCCCACACCATAACGGTAGGCGCCTGCTTCACAGTGGGAACAACATACCTGATGTTGTATCTTTGTTTTGCAGGTCTCCTGACATGTCTGATATATGAGGCAAACTGAGAAAAAGTTGACTCATCTGAAAACATAGTTTTTTTCCAGTCTTGTGCAGTCCAGTCTTTGTACTTGCGACAGAATGTCAAGCGGTCACGGATATTCTTTTTACTTAACATGGCTTTCTTTGCTGGACGACATGATGGCAGCTTGAATTCCTTCAAAAGGCGTCTTCTGATTGTTCTTGTACTGGCAGGAAGTGATGAATTTACTGCTATCTGGAGAGATGACCATGTTGGATTTGCAGCAGCAAGCCGATGTATCACCCGATCCGTTGTGGCAGAAGTTATGCGAGGTCGTCCAGACCTCTTTCTGGATTCCAGAGTGCCCAACTGCTTTGCTCTTGCAATGCCTTTGGTGACAGCAGACTTAGATATGTGCAGTATACCAGCTATTTTACTGTGAGAATAATTCTGCTGGTGTAGGATCATCATCTGTGCCCTTTTCTCCTTCGACAATTCAATACTTCTAGTCATTTTACGCACTGTACATGTTAATGTAGAATACTTACTGCTAATAATATAAATAATTATAAATTAATAGATCTATTTTTATGAATAGTATATATTATTGAATGATAATTTGCAAACATTTATACAAATAAAGCGATTTATTTGCATATTTTTACTTCTTATATAACAATAAAAGGATAAATTAATTAATTTTATACTTATAAGAAGTTAAGCCTTACCTTTCGCACTGATATGCAGTTAATATATATGTAAATCAGCTAATTAATTGATTAAAATATAATGTATAGTTTGTTAATATAAGTAAGTATATTTCAACATTAGTTCAACCGAATATTAGTTCAGGTAAACATTAGTTCAAGGGAACGATAGTTTAGGCATTGAACAGTGTATAATGCAGCTTAATGAGGGTCATATTGTTCACGATGCTCTGCTGCGGTGTAAAGTTACACGATTCACGTTTTGCAACGATTAAGAAGTCGCGAAGGCATTTAACTATGCAACTGATGCTGCATAAACACGATGCTGCAGCAGTTAAATGCCGTACGCGTCATAGAAACGTTCCTATGAGAAAAAAATTCATCGGTTCCAAACTTATGGCCAAGACTATATATATATATATATATATATATATATATATATATATATATATATATATATATATATATATATATATATATATATTAGGTCCCTGCAAATCGACATTTTTTGTTTCGAATTGAATCTCAAAGCAGGTCTTGGTTCGCGAATCGAATCAGCAATTCGCGGTAAACCAAATTTAAGCATTTTTTTCTCCAAAAAAATAAAAATATTTCTTTGATTAAATTCTTTTTGCCCGGATTATATTTTTGGCGATTGTTTAAAAGTGATATTAAAACTATTTTCATTTACTCTTACTCCACCTATGGTAAAAACCCATTTCAATTACATTTTAGCTTTAGAAATCTAAAAAAATAGCAACATTCGCAAAATAAAATATGATTTGAAAAAACTTGAATCTTTTTTTTCGACTCAATCGAAGCAACACTTGATTCGGGAATCGAATCGATTCGCAAGGCCCTTATATATATATATATATATATATATATATATATATATATATATATATATATATATATATATATATATATATATATATATATATATATATATATATATATATATATATATATATATATATACACACACATACATACATTATATTATTATGCACTCTTATTTATGATCAAAATTTTGAATGTTATTATTCCAGGCTTTCGATTTAGTCAATATCGTCAAATAAATCAACTGTATTGCCTGCTTCAAAGCAATACCATTGGTTATGTTTTTGATTTTATTAATTGAATGCTATAATTTTGATTCTATCTATTGAATCATCAGTCTGGTTTTGTACATATTGATTCAAAATTAATAAATTATGATAAAAATTGATTTAAAACAAACAAATATAGTATATATTTTTTTAGTATTCCAACCATATTTGGGTCTTGAAAAGGAAACTAACCTGTTGTAAAGAAGGGAAAAATAAACTAAAGCAGAAAGACTTTTTCTTCGAACTCGATATAAATATTTTTTGTATTTCTTGTGTAAATTTTTTTATTTTTTAATGTTTTTTTAGCTTGAAACTGTTAAAATCAATATGAATACATTTAGAATATTTTTTACATAAAGATTGAAGGAATGAAAAATGTATTTTATGCATGAAAGATATTTATATTTTTATTTGAATTATATTTTGATCTTTTATTTTGTGTTGAAATACATGCAACAGTCAACATTTTAATGAGAGAATTTGTTTTGTTACTTGTTAATGAATCTTCATATAATAAATATTCTTGGCATTGAGGACATATTGCTTTACTAATTGGCTTGAACTTAATATTTTCTACAATACAAAAAAAGCAGAAAAGATGCTCGCATTTTTTTAAAGTTAAAGGTTGCTTTGAAATTTTACCGCATATATTACATAAGCAATGTTGTAAATGTAGATTTAACTCATTATTTAGCTCTGATATATCTATGTCTTTATCTTGTATTATGATTATTGCTTCTTTTATGGTAGTGAACATTGCAAATGTCCACATCTTTGAATCAATTTTTTTCATCTTACTTTATTTCTAGATTGTTGTTTAGAAACTACTAAACCTTTTCTAAGCTTTTTTACTGATTGGCAAGTAAAATAATCATCACAGTGTGGTTTCCACTTAATACAGAGACCAAGAGCAGTTGATGTTTTTCTTGAAAGCACATTGTTCATTGTACAATAACATTTTTTACACATTTTTGGAGGATGGACAATTTCCAAATCTGTCATTTCAACATGAAACAGCTTCTCTAATTTTACTTTAAGAATTTCTCCTATAAAATAATGCTTTTTACCAAATAACTGTCCACAAACTCTGCAAATGAGTTTAATATTTTTGTTGTGAAGTTCCATTTTATTTAATATTAGACTATATAAAAAATTGTATATATATATATATATATATATATATATATATATATATATATATATATATATATATATATATATATATATATATATATATATATATATATATATACACATCGGAGAAGGAGTACAGTAGCAACAGGTTACAAAAAGTTAACGATTAAGATTTTATTTTAACCCTGCAAAAAAAATTGAATCCTCATATAAGCAAAAAATGCAAAAAAGATAAAAGGTTCATCTTGTTGAATAAATAAAAATTTTAAAATTTCTACGCTCAAAATTTTTTTAAAAAAGGTTTAAAGATTATAAACAAAAACAGGAAAAGTAGCTTTAGCTGAAAGTAGATTTTATTCACATTCAGTTGTCTTGTCTTTTATTTAAAACATTTCTTAGTACAGCTGCAAGTTATTTTCACAATAATTTCATTTAAAAAAATAGTTAAAAGTCTATTTAATTATCTGAAATTAAACAAGTTACTCGTTGTCAATGATAAGTTTTTAAAAACGTTGTATCCGTAGCCATTATTAAAATTCTAAATTATTTTTAACTCTACTGCGCTTGCGTATAATAACTTTCCACTTATTTCTAAAGTCTTAACGACCGTGCGTAGGGAGTCGTTAAATTTTAGCAAATTAAGTTAATTAGTTTAGTTTTATTTTTTGCTTTTTTGTAATTAAAATCTCATTATATATATTCTTTTGTCTTTCATTTTATAGCGCCCCTATTATCTTAGCGCCCATGGCACGTTTGCCCCTATTTGCTACTTCCTCTCGGCGGCCCTGGCTAGGATAATAAACTCTGAAATTTTAAATGGTCAACATTTAGGGTGTTCATTTGCAAATTTAGGGGCTCTTTTACAAATTTAATGAGCTTTTTTTTTGTTAGTAATGCTAAGTGAAAAATTTTTTATGAGTTTGGGGCCCTAATGATAGCGTTTTTTTTGGGGGAGGGGGTCTCCAACCTACAAGCTACGGCACTACATATCTCCATTCCTTTTGATAGCTATAAATTATCCGTCAAAAATCACAAACATGAAAGGAGAGTGAAATGGTTTGCCATTGTTTTCCATTGTATTCCAGCCTATTGTATTTCAACATCGTATTCGAGCCTTTACACGGCTGTTTCACTCAATATAAAAACGAGCGTGACGTCATGAGTTTATCAAAAAAAAAATGTATTTCCGCATAAAAAGTATAAAAATTTACAAACTTTAAATTAATAGTAACTTTTTTATATAAATGATTTCATCTTGCAATTAAAAAAATATAAAAGATCTATCTTTCCTTGTTAAATAAATATTTACATTAATTGGTATAAAAATAAATGTTGCCAAAATATTTTTAATAATTTAGAGCCACTTTTCTAATTTTCGCATATTTTCCGGAAAACATGAGTTGGGCCAACTAAGATTTCATAACATAGCTTTGTGCTTGATATTTGAAATTTGGAACACTTAACCCTAAATGTCCATTCTATCAGATTCCTGCGTCATCCTAGAGAATTTTTCACAAAAAGACTGTTTTTAAAGCATTTATATTTTTTAATTGATCGTTTTTAAATGCAAAACGTATTTTTTTTGATGGATGACGTAAGTTAATGAAATTTCAACCTTTTATGCAAATGAAAATAAAAAAATTATTTTACGTGCTTCAGCTATGTTATGAAATATGTTTTCAAAAATGTCATGTTTTACAACTAATCTTGTTAGTTTTAGGCGTACATTTGTGCTGACGTTTTTTTGCGATGACGTAACCTTTATGCATTACGTCCCAAACTATTTATTAACGAATATTCTCCAAACAACTGTTTCGGCGAGTCAATTTTTGAAGTATAAATGTAAACAAAGTTACGCGGAATTTTTCACTTTGGATTATCAAACTAATATCAGATAAGTTGTTAAATCCACTTTTACCTAGTGCACATATTTGTTAATTAATATTATTTTATTTGTTTTTATTATATTTATTAATAAGTCAATATTATTTTGATAACAATGTATTCAACTGAGAAGGAAATTCTAAAACAACATATTGGATGGAAAAATGGTTGGGAAGGTAGGTGTAACTTTCCTTTTGTTAAGCGATTAATTAGGACAGATAAGATCAGTAACAATGTCATTTCCATTTTAATGACAGTCTTTAAAATAAGAGGTGATTTATTTAGTTTTATGAGTTTTCTTTTGCCAATTGATTTTGATATGCCTAGTAATGACGAGTTTGATAAAATGTGCCTAAAGTTAACACGCCAAAAAAATAAATATAAAAAAAATTTTAAAGCTATAAAAAACGAAGAATTTTTTAAAATGCAACTGTCGCAAGCTCCACCCAAAAAAAAAAAATTAGCAGATGCAGATGACTTTTTCACTTTAAATAACAGTCAGGAGCTACTGAATCAAATTGATCAATTAACTTCTGAAAATAAAACAAATATGCAGCAAATAGAAAAATTTAAAATGCAAGTATTTAAGTTGGAAGCTGAAATTACAGATTTAAATTCTACAAATAGGGCTCTCAACACACATTGTAACTCATTAAGTTCTCAATTAGAGACTATGAGTATTAGGCTAAAACAGGAGGAGCAGTTCCAACTTTATAAAAAAAAATAAATTAAAACAGCACAGCGTAAATTTGCATATGCTCGTGCCAAAAATGTAAGATTGCTAAAAAAAATTAATATTGAAAAAAAAATTGCAAAAATTTGTGATTTAAGCCAGAACAGTTGCCAAATTTGCAAATGTTTTGCTAGTAGCGATAAGGATTTAGTTGTGGTTGATTGAATTAAGACAGTTGCATTCATAAGAAATCAGGAGCATAAGCTGCATCTTGTTTTAAAACGCTTTGAATTGCACAGCAAAGCTGATAGGAAGCTTCAAGCCTCTAAGGTGAGAAAGTGTGTTGTGTGTTCTGAGCGTGGCGAAAATTCATTTTATAGACAAGGTCGTTGTCTTGTTTGTAGTCATCAAATTTAGTTAAAATATTAAAAAAATTAAAAACAACAACAACAAAAAAAACTATTTACAAGTAAGATAAATTATATGAGATCTTTAATTTATATATAAGATAATTTTATTCTGTTCTAATATTTGTGTAATGTTAGTTTAAAATATTATCTTTTAATATATTGATTTTATATATTAGGTAGGTGCCCATAATGTTCCTATCTTCAGAAGTTATTTATACCTATGCAATACCTTCGCTCAGGTTAAAGAATGGAATACTAGTCTTGCATCAAATGTATGTAAAAATCTAGCTTTTATATATTAACTTGTGATCAGAGCAACTGGTCTGTTGGTTGGGTATGATCTTGTATGTTTGTGTATTTAATTTAAAAAATGTATTGTCCTTTATTATATGTATCATTTTTTTATAGATATACTACATATCCATTCGATGTTTATCACCAGAAGTTAGTTCTACCTTTGCAGTACCTCTGCTCTACATACCTCCTCGCTGGTTAAAGAATGGAATATATATCTCATATCAAGTTGGTGTAAAAGTTTAGTTCAATAAATTAAGAATTTGTAAACGTTATCAAAATTTTGAGTGGAGCAATTGTTTTTCTGGTTTAGCATGAGTATGAATCTGATATCAATTGGATGTACAAAGATAGTTTACTACTTAAAAAACCTATCAGTAAACCAACTGATTATAAAACAGTTTTTAATGGGAATAAAAACAAATTTTCAAAAGATTTCAATTAGCTATTTGTATTGTCAAACACTTTATTTACTGAGAGATGAGACTATAGATTCAAGTGCTATAAAATAATTCTACTACCAAAAGCGAGGTTAATTCAAAAACTTTAACTTAAATTTGGTCATGAATTATTTTATTAGACTTGGTGAGTGTTTATTTATTAACAACATAACACCATATTATTAGAACTGTATGCACAGAAAAAAATAAATGCTTAAGCTTTAAATGTTTTGACTAAATATTCCAAAATCGAAATCTGGCTTTATTTTGCAATGCAATGAATTTATTGGCTTAGGAAAATAAGTTTCTAAAACAAGAACTCCTAGGTTTAAAAATGTACTCTTTTAACAGCTAATCCCCCTTTTAACTACATCATAACTTTGCGAAAAGTGCGGTTTGCTTTCAGACCTCAATAAAGTCTGTTTTAGCTATCCTTAAACAATTAAGTAAGGTTTTTTTGTTTTTATAATGGTCAAACAATGGGCATATTTGAGAATAACTATCAGAAATAAATTTTTCTGATTTTTTTTTGATAAAAAGTAACATCAAATTACTTGAATTCAGCCAACTTCATCATTTGTCGCGTTTTTTTTAAACTTAAAGAAGTTTTTTTACTAATGCATTAAATGTCGTAAGATGAAACATTTTATTGGTGTTTTTATTCTTTTTACAAAACAAAATTATCTTTAATATTTTAAAAGTTATAGAAGTTTTAGTAACACCCCTTAAGTCAATATTTTCAAAAAATAACAAGAAGCCGTAAAGCTCGGTTTGAAACAGCCGTGTTTAAAAACCAGGTCACCAGCAAATAATCTTCTGTCAAAGAGTAATAATAAAACTGCTTTGATTAAAGCATTAGGAGTAAATCTAAAAGAAAAAGGTCATATTATAAAAGTATGCAAAGGGGACGCTGACAGAACAATTGTTATGAAAAGAATTGGGTTTGAACAAAACGGATATAGATATTCTTGTGATGTTGGTTTACATGTTGGATCAAATCATGAGTAATCTGTTTTTGCATCGCAAAGCTTAGAAAATTGTTAATGAAGATATAGAAACAATCACCATAAAGAACGTCGCATTAAGTTTATCAAATCACGTGAAAAAATCTTAATTGTTTATCCATGCATGGGATGGGTGTGATACTACCTCTGCACTTTTTGATCAAGAAAAGATAGCTCTAATAAAGTTTATTAAATCAAAGAGTTTACTTAAAGTATATCTACAGTATTCCAAGATTCCTTTGCGACACAAGATCAGGAAGCTAGTGTTGCGACACAAGATCAGGAAGCTAGTGTTGCGACACAAGATCAGGAAGTGTTGGAATGTGGTTTGCGACACAAGATCAGGAAGTGTTGGAATGTGGTTTGCGACACAAGATCAGGAAGTGTTGGAATGTGGTTTGCGACACAAGATCAGGAAGTGTTGGAATGTGGTTTGCGACACAAGATCAGGAAGTGTTGGAATGTGGTATGCGACACAAGATCAGGAAGTGTTGGAATGTGGTATGCGACACAAGATCAGGAAGTGTTGGAATGTGGTTTGCGACACAAGATCAGGAAGTGTTGGAATGTGGTTTGCGACACAAGATCAGGAAGTGTTGGAATGTAGTATGCGACACAAGATCAGGAAGTGTTGGAATGTGGTTTGCGACACAAGATCAGGAAGTGTTGGAATGTGGTTTGCGACACAAGATCAGAAAGTGTTGGAATGTGGTTTGCGACACAAGATCAGGAAGTGTTGGAATGTGGTTTGCGACACAAGATCAGGAAGTGTTGGAATGTGGTATGCGACACAAGATCAGGAAGTGTTGGAATGTGGTATGCGACACAAGATCAGGAAGTGTTGGAATGTGGTTTGCGACACAAGATCAGGAAGTGTTGGAATGTGGTTTGCGACACAAGATCAGGAAGTGTTGGAATGTGGTATGCGACACAAGATCAGGAAGTGTTGGAATGTGGTTTGCGACACAAGATCAGGAAGTGTTGGAATGTGGTTTGCGACACAAGATCAGGAAGTGTTGGAATGTGGTATGCGACACAAGATCAGGAAGTGTTGGAATGTGGTATGCGACACAAGATCAGGAAGTGTTGGAATGTGGTTTGCGACACAAGATCAGGAAGTGTTGGAATGTGGTTTGCGACACAAGATCAGGAAGTATTGGAATGTGGTTTGCGACACAAGATCAGGAAGTGTTGGAATGTGGTTTGCGACACAAGATCAGGAAGTGTTGGAATGTGGTTTTGAGTATGTATGGTAAGCAAGACTTTGACGTAATCAAATTCTTTTATTTTTATTGTTAATATTGGTATTATAACTATTATACCTTCATATTATTTTGCAGAGGTCTAGGATCTAACTCTTCTAACTTTTTTTTAAGTGCCCTAGAAGACCTAACAATCTTGTCACTGCGGAAGAGCATTTAACTAGGAAGTTCACGCCTCCTTCTTTACCGATGACGCAAAATATGCTCAGAGCTTCAAACCCGAGATCTCTTATTTTCTAAAGAAAGTGCTCTAACCACTGCGCTACGGTTTTTTTAGGTGAGATAAATATTCAAGTCCAAAAACTTATGACATCAGCATTTTACAAATTATACTTTCAAACACAGGTGTGCAGTCCAAAATGAATGAAAACTGGAATGTATGGAAAGTGGAATCGAGAAAAGTATAAAAAAAATAGATTTGCATCTGCTCAAATTTCAGCCAGAGAATTGCCTCAAGAACTAGAAATGAAACCAGATGAATTAAATTTTCTAGTTCCATAAGTGTGAGAAGAAAAAAGCGTGCATAAAATGTTAATGAAATGTTAAGAGGATTTAAATATTGCATTCACAAATCCATCTGGTTCAGGTATTGATCCAAAATGTTTATGCGATTAATTTCAAGTATCTTTATATTAGTTCCAGATGATATTTCTTCTTCTGTTGATGCTATACGTTTTATTTATGATCATGGTTTGAAAACTACTATTCTAAATTTTGCTATAACCTTTCGTAAAGCTTTGGCAATTCCGATCACTGTTGCATTGGGTGAAAGAAGTTTTTTCAAGTTAAAAATTATCAAAATCTATTAGAGAACGACAATGACGCAAGAATGCCTTAACAGACTGCCAATAATATCTACCAAACGAGATATCGTCCGGTCTTTCCATTATTCACAACTAATTAAAGACTTTGCTGCCATCAAAGCACAAAAAGTTAACTTTTTGTTTGAACGTTTATAAAATCTACATTAATGATAAATTTATCTGTGTGAAAAACTCGATTTCCACGAAATCATGGAATAGTTTTTTCAATTTCTAGAATTATTAGTGTCCGATAAAGCGGAGGATGAGCCTGCGTCATGCAACTTCTCTCGTCGAATTTTCTTTTTTCTATACGCTTTCTGTATCCTCTTTGCGCTTGAATAGTATAGCTTGACTAGAGCTATTATCTTTGCGCTTGGCTAGAAGTTTATTTTTTAGTCTTTTAATTTGGGTTACCAAGTATACATAGCATTGAGTCAATTACCCAAGGCCAGTTCTGATAGACGAGCGGCTAGATGATTAAATTCAGCAAACATAAGTGTAAGGTATAAATTTAAAAATTGTATTCTCAAAATGCACATTTTGAAAATACAAATTTTTGTAGAACCACTGTAGTACCACTGTACCACTGTAAATTGTCAATATCATACTATCATTATACTATGAAAGCAATGGTGTCTCTTACCCAAGTTGAGAATCATACCTATTTTTTCCAACGCAAAGAGTGAGAGAGGAATCTATTCTCTTGCCTCATCTATAAGATATATACACTCGCAAGCTTCTAGAAACCTTAAAAAATGAAAATAATATAGATAAATTAATAAATGGAAACTACAGGGTTTTTGTAGCATATGCTCTTGACATTATACTTCTTAGCTCCACCCTTATATATTACAGGTATTATATAAGCCGAGGAGCTCACTCCTCGGCTTATAAAACTTGTAATATATACATAAAATAAAATTGCATAAAATTGAACCAAAAAAAAACAAATTAAAAACTGCACAATAACACTCAATCATAAACAAGAAAACTACATAGTGACTTTAGCCATTTAGGCTCAACATCGGATAGAATAGTTTAACGTTTGCCTCAATTTATAGTTTAAACATTGATCACAAGATATCAATTTTTAGAACAGTAACCCAAACTTATAATTAATCTGGAAATTGTTTTGTCTATAAATGTGAATGTTCAAATGTGATCGGAGCCTGAGAACTAAAAGACCCAAAAAAATTAAATTACCCCAAATGTGAGTCCAACAAGCTAATAAAAAACTTTTAATTCTATCCAATACTAAACATAATTTCAGCGACAGATTTAAAATTTTAATAAATACACTTTTACAGTTCGAAAGTGATCGTTTAAAACTTACAACACCCTCATTTTTTGATGATTGAAACTTTAGATGGTCATAACTATCAATAAAACAATAAATAAACAATAAATGATTATTTGATGATTCAAATTAAAAATCTGTCGATAAATTTAAAAATAGTAAAAGATGATAATTTTTTTTATTAATTCGTTTCCCTAACGTCTGGGATAAGGATGCAAATTTTTATTAATATTTCTGTTCCCAGGTTCTAATCACCAAAATATCTTTGCAAAATATTTTAGTTTTAAACAATTTATTCTTTAAATATTACAACTTTAGTAAATAGTAGGTCTATATATTTAAATATACAAGATACTTATGTACAATATAAGTCAGAACAACAACAACTACATGAACAACATACTATCAAGAACAATGTTTAAAGCTTTGAAAACTTTATTATTATATTTACAACAACATCTAGAAATTTTTCTTTTTTAGTGTACTTTAGTTTTGTTTGTCTTTAAACGTAAACACTTCCTTGAAAAAAAATCGCGAAACTAAAAGGTTCATTATGTGCTTCGAGTGCCGTGGATGTATATAAATGTTTTGCCCAGTTGACCTATCAAACCTACTTTTAAGTGCAAAATTAAATTATTATTAAAAGCTAACGAATTGATAACATCGTTTTGTACTTTCAACAACCGCAGCACAGTATGATATACCACTGTATGGAAATTTAGTGCTGTAGAATAATCTGTTGCTGTCCACGATACACGACCTGGTAAACACCTTCTGTTGTACAGCAATTGTTGCCGAAAATGATTTTATTTTACTTATGTCATGACAGTCAAGATATTTTACAGCTGTTGCAAACTGTAACCTTTCAGTTATATGAACTAAGAAATCAGTGCTTTTATCTATTGCCTCATCAACAGTTTCAGGACATTCATTGATTATATAGTTCACAAAACTTTCAAAAGTAATTTAAACTCATTAGATTCAATAATTTAGTCAATAATTTGACATAACTAAAAGCAAAATGCAAAATATCAGAAGTAGTATTTACAACTTACTTTTTACTTCGCCATAACTTGCTAACTCTTCTAATGAATGAAGTGTCTTATTCTGAGATTTTACTAAGAACTTTTTGGCTTTTTTACTAAGAAGAAAACTAGTTTTTCCAACGACACACTTTCTTATATTTATTAAATTTTTTATTACACCGGTATTATTTTGTTAAAATAAGAAACGAATAACTTCACGACAAAATGTTGGATTAATGCAGATACTTTTTTTTTGTATATTGTTAATTATTCCTTCATATAAAAGCTTTCCATTAGATTTGTTAATATTTAAAAATACAAATGATTCTTTTCACAAATCAGAAACAAACTTTGTTTTTTGCTGAATACCCATTAAATGCTTCTGTATTCCATGCATCACAATAAAACTTTTCATCAAAGTTAACTATTACTATCCATTCCATGTTTAAATATTGAAATGAGTTTAAATTTAAGATTTAACAATTTTTTTTGTTGCAGTAAAACTTTATTACCGAAATCAATATTTTTCTTGTGTACACCGTAGTACAGAACAGGAAAATTATAAAAAAGTTGATTTAAAAAAAAAAATTGAAAAAATAAGTGTGTTTAGATAAAATACATAAATATATATTTAGAAGTATAATCATAACAAAAATTTTGGTTTTCTCTAAAGTTAGGGAATTAAACTTTATAATTTAAGCTAGAGATTGAAAAATATATTCCGACGTAGATCAGACATAAAGCATAAAAATAAAATATCAATGCTTTATAACTTGAAGTCAAAATATGATAATGAGATTTTTTTTCATCCACTACGTACACTATAAGTTTAAAAGCAAAAACAAACTCCCTCCCCCCTGCCTTCCTCCAAAAAAAAAAATGTAAAGAGTTATTCTTTTTTTTAGTAAGCAGAACCGAAAAAAAACTGCAAAACGCCAGAAATCCACTTCCATTAACTACTGTTAAATACCAGAAAACAGAATGCCGTGACTGACGTTAAGTAGAAGCCTAGTTTGTAGAAGCAGGATTTATAAAATTGATAACGTCAATATATATGCTTCAAAACAAATACAAGCTTTATAGGCTTCAAAAAATATATAAGCTATAAAGACTTTTTTATGCATTAAAAGTAAGGCAGGGAAGGGCTCATTTCAGGAGCGGAATGGGAGTCGATTTTTAAAACTTTGGGTTTTCGCAGTTTATGGATGACCCCTAGGTAGATCTTAAAAGTTTGTATAAAATGATTTGATTATTAAAATTAACGTAGAAATTTTTATATTTTACAGCAAAATTAATGTATGATTTTAACAGTAAAAGTTTTATACATTTATTATTTATTATATTATTATACATTTATCATTTATTATTTTTATTCTCATTTATTATATATATATATATATATATATATATATATATATATATATATATATATATATATATATATATATATATATATATTTTTTGCTACATAAATATTTAAATCTTTTATGTAGCCCAAAGTATTTTTGTTCCACAGTTTCTATAGTTACATTAACTTCTTTTCAACAATGGCTATTACGTTACAACACGCGAAAAGAACAAAATATTTTTTAAATAAACAATAAAGAAAATCAAACGCGAAGAAAATTTAACATTTTCCTGATTTATTTTTTACCTTAATTTTAAGACATGGTTGCACGTAAAAGAGTTCCTCAAAATGCGATTGCAAAAGTTAAGGAGAACGCAACATCTCAAGTCGTTAGTGAATTAGATGATAAAAAAAATATAAATTCAACTGTATTAAAAGTTGAAGAAGTTGCTAGATACTTTTATATAACTCTTAAAGCAATAAAATTAAAAGATCTTGCTCATAACACTTTAAACATTTTAACAAACAAAACCAGTCATAAGAAAGATGAACGTTATACAAAAAACGTTCACAATGGTCTGCTTCTTGTAACCTTTCTTACCTTGTTAACACGACTTTACCTGATAAGTTCACCAAAACATGTCTGGTAAGTTTGTTTTTATATATATATTTGTTAGTTTGTATATTTATAATATTTTTAATACTATTATTCTGCAGCCAGTATAAAAAAAATAAAGTTTTAGCTATCTACAAACGTTATTGAATAAACATTTTGGAAAAATTATGAAAAAAATTCATAAAAATTACTTGTTTAAAAAATGTTTTACAAAGAGTTTCTTCTATTAATTTTATTTTTAGCTGCGTTTTTTTGAAATCACTGCAGACTGATTTGTACACTAACTTGATCTTATTTTAGAAAAAATTTTTTTTTTTGTTCTTTATTACATTTTAAAACAATTCGTTAATATTTCATAAACAAGCTAAAATATAATAATATAAATAAATACAAATGACGATTTTTGTATATAGACCTACTTGTACAAGACCTTACATGTAAGGTCTTGTCATCGAGAACCGCTTTGAATTGACGTGTTGCATATTTTCATGTTAAATATTTCAGGCAGTAAATAAAAAGTTAGTGTTTAGCAATAATAAAAAAATAACAAGATGAAAATGAAAAAACAAAAAATTTACAAAAAATGTTTTAAAGATGATATAGACAGATAGTATAACAGCGTTATAGGCTTGCAGATCGTAAATAACTGAATTTCAAATCATATCAAGTAAAAAAGAATTTAATTAATATGTTAACTTACGTATTTTGATAAAATGATCAGACCTTTTTGATGATGATCAAATGATTCATGAAGAACCAACCTTTTTCTTTTTTTTGCTTGTGGTTATATCTTTTTATTTTATTAGCTTAATCTAAAAAAAAAACGATAACTATAAAAAGATAAAATATGTAGCTATCGAATTCAAAGTTGCCATTAAGTTATAGTTATCTTCAATATTATACCTAGGGTTGTAATTTCCTGAAAATTTTTATTGCAATAAACTTATAGTTGTTATATAGTTTTATAAAACTCATTTTTTGTTTCAAAAATATGCGCTTTATCGTCGTAGTATTTGTGTATACTTTAAATATTTCAATAAAAAATATAAAATAATATAGACCCCTAAGCAAAAAATGTACATCTTTTAGTCACACTTTTAAAGTCAACTTAAGAACCTCATATTTAAAAAAAAAAAAAATAAAACGCTCAAGCTCACGGAAAAAAACACATACTGAAACTTTTTAGTCCCTGTGTTGATCCGATTGCTGTCAATAGGTTAACCTAATTTCAGCATGTTTTCCGCATATTGCACTATCTAACATCATGTGCAATCCTGTCCGCTTTCTCTATGCTTTCTTTCTAACACGACTACTTCTATCTTTTACTCTGAGATAACTTCGTTCTTCCGAAAATTCACTTTACTCTCGGCCGTAAAGCGGTTATGACGCTCCTTCTTGGGGGGCTGAACATGTCTTTACGTGCCTTGGTATGGTGGTCTCTGTATGGCAACTAGCCGGAGGAGAATAAACCACAATACCAAACGCTCAAGTTAAGCGTTTATTTCTTTTTTAAAATTATTTATATGTCAAAATTGCATACAATAACAATTTTAGGGGAAGGGTGTGTGGGGAAGGTTCAACCCTCACAAAGAAGGTGACTTTCAAGTTATAGTCGGTTTTTGACGAATTTAGTCGGCTAGCCGAGTATTTGACACAATTCAGTCTGGTAAATTTTAGTTTTTAAGAACCTTTTTTTTTTTAATTTTTAAGAAACCAGTTGGTACTTTTTACGAATTCACCCCCACCCCAAATTTTTTAATTTATTGTTTTACAAAGCCAAAAGCAACCTAGCAAGTCCGTGGCGAACGAGACCCAAGTCTTTAAAGCCCTTATTTGAACATAGAGGTGGAATCATTAGTTCTTCATTTTACTGCTAATTATATTTTTAAATAGTTCAAGTTTAGGAAAAAAGTTTTTTTAACTCTTTGTCTTTCATTAATCAATAACGTCTTAAAATAAAAAAAAAATTGTAAAATACTTTAAATATTCAATCAAATCTTTTTATATATAAATTTACAGTTTTCAGTAACTTATTGGCTAATTTTATAGATATTGAAAAATGCCGCATCTCTTTTAGGAATGGGGGTGGAAAATATGTCAAGTCTTAAACAAAGCTTGTTACGGAAATCAACATCAATATGTTAGCAAATAACAATACTTTACCATAAAATTGTCCATAACAACTGCCCAAAAAAAAACATAAAATTTTACCCATTAATTATAAAATAACTTATCTTTTTTTAAAAGCTTCCAAATTGGCGGAAAGTTTCCCGAGCTGAAAATTTTCGGGAAATTTTGCAAAAAAAAACTTAAAAATAATGTTGCAATAATAAAACTACCTTGCTGCCAACACTTGGACCGAAACTATGCAAAGAGCTAAAAACATATAATGTAAAAGTTATTTTTACAACACCACCATGCAAAACATCAATTTAAAAACAATTCTCTGTAACAATAAGTCTTAGTTAATACCAAATAGCCCTGTACAAGCTCACGTGTTCGTGTGGGGTAATTTATAATAGGAAACAAAAATAACAATTTTGCAAAGAAACATAGAGCACCAAAAGCATGAATGGCATTTGGCAAGCTTCTGAAGTAGAGATGTCCCGGATAACATTTTTAATTATCCGACCGGATATCGAACATCCGAGGATTTTAAAATTAACCGGCCGGACAACGTGATTCAAACCCTAAAATATACATTTTATTATGACAAAATATTACCGTGATAAACCTTCAAAATAGTTTTGTTCGGAAGCTTTTCAAAATTAATGATAGCTGTGATTTCACGGCAATTTGCATTTCATGTGGAAAGCAGATTAACAAGGGATGTTATAAATCTGGTCAGAAGTCATTTTTCACAACTCCACTGCATTATCACGCAAAAAAATTTCATTGTAAATTGTATGAAGAGGGAAAAAAAATTAATTTTGAATCTTCTTCAGCTGTTCAAGGAAGTTCAAAATGTATTAAAATCTGATCAAGTTTCTTTTGTAAAAGCTGCTCAAGGAGTTGTAGTTTTCTTTAATCAATCAATTATAGAAAAAAACAGGGTCAACAACACCGGTGGGCCAGGGGGCATTTCCCCTTTCTTTCCACACACACACACTTTTTTAAAGGACATTTTTTTTTTCTAAATTTAGAATTTTAGGTATAGAGGACTTTTTTTAGAAAATGGTGCCGCTCCACTTCGAAACCTGTGTCGTCAGCTAGGAAAAATAATGATATTTAAAACTATTGGAAACAAGAAGAATTTCATGTCTTATTTTCAAATTTCAAATGCTAAAAGAATTAGCACTTAAGTCACTAGCACCACTTGCATCCGCCGTATTTTCGGCATATTGTTTTCATTATTTATGAGAAAAGCGATCAAGGCAAGAGGGTGTCCCGGATAAGCTATCCGGCCCAGATATCCGGGACACCCTTATTCAGGAGCGACTGAACATGGCAATGCTATTGGAATAAATAAATATATATATATATATATATATATATATATATATATATATATATATATATATATATATATATATATATACATATATATATATATATATATATATATGTATATATATATGTATATATATATATATATATATATATATATATATATATATATATATATATATATATATATATATATATATATATATATATATATATATATATATATATATATATGTATATATACAGTATTGGACAAAACATTTGCAACCAACATCGAACAATGCTAAAAAGTGTTCCTAATTTTAAATGTCTTAAAAACGAAACGAACTATACTACCACAGCAAACAGTTCAGGAGTTTGGAGTCATAGCATGCCATGACATGAGCAATCAGCTGACAGGTGACAGCACACAGGCAGAATTTCGTTGACAAGTGCCATTTTGCAGCGGACAAAACAAGTGCAACTTTTTTGGTTTGTTTCATTTTTTTAAGTCTGGTCCGTGTCAACGTCACGGAAGTTTTTTGATATTTAAAGGAAGTATCTAGAAGTTTCCAGAAGTTTCAAGAAGCATGCAGAAGGTTCCAGAAGTTTCCAGAAGAAGCATCTGGGAGCATCCAGTAGCATCCAGAAATATCCAGACACATTCAGAAGCATCCAGACGCATCCAGAAGCTTCCAGAAGCATCGAAAAGAAGCATCTAGAATCTTCCAGAACAGGTTCACACAGATTCATTTTACTCTATATGAGACATGTTAATCGACATGTAATTCAGTCAGTATATGGAAGTCAATCAAGACAGTTTATCGAAGTGAGTTTTATCAAAGTGTTTTATCGAAGAACATCAATACAAGAAGTGAAATACAACAAGTGTTTCATTACATCAATACAATCCACATCCAACCAAGACGTTGTGTTCCAAAGAACATTATTGTATCATCACAAGGTAAATGTAACACGGTAAGCCTTGAGAAGCGTGATTATTTATTTTTATTACTTTTATGACTTCAAGTGCAAAAATGGCTCCCGACAGTCTTGGATTGGAACTAAGAAAGAAAATTATTGGCGATTACGTAAGTGGAATGTCACAAAAAAGTATTTGTGATAAATATCGTGTGAAAAAATGGACCGTATAAAGACTATGTTCCAAATATCGTTCTACGGGGAAGTTGGCAGCAGATAACAAAGGTGGAAGACCGCGTTCCACCACTTCTAGAGAGGATTCTATGATCGTCAGATCCGTCAGAAGGATCCCTGGATATCATCAGTCGAGATACAAAAACAGTTATAGCTGTCTGTATCGGACCGAACAATCAGACGACGTGCTGTTGAAGCTGGATTGTTTTCTCGACGCCCTGCAAAGAAACCGCTGATTTCACTCAAAAACTAGAAGAAAAGACTCCTGTTTGCTACATCTCATATTGACTGGAATGTGCAGAAATGGCGAACTGTCCTGTTCAGTGATGAATTGAAGTTCAACATGATTGGAAGTGATGGTATTTGCCGTATACGTCGACCGGCCAGAAAACGCCTCGATTTACGTTACTGCCTTAAGACCGTGAAGCATGGTGGAGGCAATGTAATGGTCTGAGGGTGTTTCTCTGCTAACGGTCTAGGTCCAATACATCGAAACGATGGAATAATGGACCGTTTCATGTATAAAAATATCCTGAAAGATGTTATGTTACCTCATGCTGAATGGAAAATGCCAATAAAATGGGTTTTTCAGCAAGTCAACGATTCGAAACACACTGCAAAAGTAGTCAAGCAGTGGTTTCAAGACAACCACCTATCGGTAATGGATTGACCACCTCAATCTCCGGATCTCAACCCTATCGATAACATGTGGGAGATCGTCAACCTGGGCAGCGATTCCACAAAGTTTCATTGATCACCTGATCGAATCTATGCCTCAAAGATGCAAGGCTGTGATCGACAACAAAGGATTCGCCACGAAATATTGATAGCGAAATACAGCTTGGTCAACATTTTGTCAAGTTGCACTTGTTTTTTCTAGAAGGAAATCAACTTTTTTTAATACTTTTGATTAATTTATTAATTTTCGTGTACAAATAATGAACTTTGTGATGAATAAAACTTGAAGAACTTTGTCTCTAAACAGTTACATAGTTATTTCTCTAAATTGAAAAAATGCAGCACTTTTATATAAAGAAACGAAATTAGCATTAATTGGTTGCACTCATTTTGTCCGATACTGTATATATTATATTCTTATTCTTGAGCGACTGAACATTGCAATGCCATTGGAATATATATATATATATATATATATATATATA
The DNA here is from genome assembly GCF_038396675.1 of Hydra vulgaris. Lineage (NCBI taxonomy): Eukaryota > Metazoa > Cnidaria > Hydrozoa > Anthoathecata > Hydridae > Hydra > Hydra vulgaris. The sequence continues at coordinate 3,112,926 of NC_088928.1, read as the reverse complement.
TATATATATATATATATATATATATATATATATATATATATATATATATATATATATATATATACATATATATATATATATATATATATATATATATATATATATATATATATATATATATATAATATTCTTATTCTGGAGCGACTAAACATTGCAATGCCATTTGAATATATATATATATATATATATATATATATATATATATATATATATATATATAATATTCTTATTCTGGAGCGACTAAACATTGCAATGCCATTGGAATATATATATATATATATATATATATATATATATATATATATATATATATATATATATATATATATATATATATATATATGTATATATATATATATATATATATATATATATGTATGTATTATTGTTTTTTATTTTATCAAAATAAGATACAAAGTTTCTTGTTCGTTTAAGAGTGATCAATATAATGTAAATTGTTTATAAAACAGATCAGTATTAACATTAGAGAATGTTCCGGGGAAATTCCTGGGAAAAATAATAAACTGAAAATCCAAAATCCCGGGAAATTTTTTCCGGGATCCTGGGATTTTTTTCTTTTCAGTACCCATTGTTTTAATAACAAATCGTTAACTTTAATGAGCTAGAAGCATTAAGAGTTTAGCAAAAAGTCTTGAGCTAAGTGTTTTAGGTTGTGAAATGATTTGTAGAAGGAAAGTAACATTATTAACTGTTGATGACACATTAAAATTTATTGTTACAGAACTTGATGCTCAAGATTTAGCAAACAATCTTAAGAATACTCTAGTTGAAAGGATATGTCAAAGAAGGAAAAGCGATCTTGTTGGTTTATCAATGTTTTTAGATAATCCACAGTCTTAAAAAAGTGATATGTATAATAACTTATTTTGCATACCATCTAAACCAGAGATGATAAATATAGCTATTGAATTAACTGAGAGATTTTTTCCATATTTGAAAATATACCAAAAGTAAAAGATAAAACTAATGATTAATGATAACCTTAACAATATAATGATTAATGATAACCTTAAGAATAGTAATGTCAGTTTAGAAAAGTCATGGGAATCTATTGCTGAAAGATTAGGAATGCTCGAGAAAAAAAAAGACAACTTAGTAGTTAATTGTAATAAATCTGTTCGGCGTCAAGAATTCAATTTGTTTGAAGCAGCTAACAAAAGATCTCATAACTTCGATAAGGAAGTTGGGGTACAGTGGATCGAGAGGCACATTTAATAATAGGTATTTTCTCAAAGATTAGAATTCTGTTCATTTTGATAATGCAATTATTTTATGTGCTCATATATCAGCAAACCTTATTTATAGTTGTTACCACATAATTTTTGACTAACGGTTTTCGGTAGGTAATTTTTGTTTTTAGCTAACTAAAGTAAATTTTCTTACCTTCCTTATGTTTGTTATGGAGATCATGGTTGAAATAATTTTAAAAGTTGAAGTTTTTCATTCGAATTATTGATATTTATGTTTTCTTTTAGTAGTTTAGCTTTTCTTTTAACACTCATGTCTCAAGATATTTGACTTAAACTTAATTTGTTATAGTGGGGCACAGTGAATCAAGGTACAGTGAATAGGATGATTAACTATGGCCCATAAATGATCTTAAAGATTAAATTTATGCATTTTTAACAAACAAACCACACGAAAATAAATTTATTAGTTATAAATAATTATATTTGAATAAGTTTTTAATTTTTTGATATTTTTATAAGCTTTGTTATTAATAAAATTCTTTTTCTTCTCAATTTTCAAAATGTTTATTTTTTTGATTTTAATATAATTAATAAAAGTACGCCAAATTATTGTGTACAGTGTCTTTAATCCCTCAGCCTCAAAGTTATTTGCCTATGCCCCTATTCACTGTCATTATTCACAGCTGTTTTCATTGATTCATCAGTCACGGCCCAGGGTTTCTTGTGTTTGAGATAGCTAACTTCCAGACCTGTCAAATAATGATGCTTTGGAAAAAATTGCGATGATTGGAGGCTGGGAACGAAAAAGCCCTTTAACTTCATCCCCCCTCTACCCCAAATGTAAGGTTGACAAGTTGATAAAATATTTTTTGTAATATTCTCAACTAGACTAATATGCATCGATAAATTTTATGATTTATAGTATTATCTCTTAGCGTTCAAAAATTATAACCAAATAAAGTTTAAACCCCCTCAAATTGAGGGGGTTACAAATGGAATATTCGATTGACTTCACCCAAAAATATTATCTGTAAATGACAACTATCATAAGATAAAATAAGGGAATTGCGTAAAATTAATTATGGGCAAACATTTCAGAAGGTTAAACGATTCCCATTACTATTAAACTGGAATAACAGGGGAAAAATTGCTTCAAATAGTTGAAGACCATTATTAAAGAACTTAGTTTGAAAACAAAAACTTTTGACGTCGTCTTTTTAATTACTTCTTTATGGTTTTAATAGTTATGATTTTTAATATTTTATCGTGTAACGGTTTTTAAATTCAATCAATCAATATATATTCTGAACTATATGATTTTACAATTCAAGGATGTTTACGAATTGTAAAATTATTAATAATGCGTAAACACCTAATAATAATGAGGAATAATAACATAATAATAAAATAATAACAACTCGAAAAATCGTAACGTTAACAATAATAATAAAATTAATAACAACTATATTAATAAAAATGGTATTAATAGCAATGAAAATAATGGTATTTATAAAAATAATGATATTAATAAAAATAAAGGTAATAACAATAATAACAATAATAACAATAACAATGGTATTTTTAAATATATCTATACTTATACACGCACGCACGCATACATAAATAAATACATTCACACATACATACATACATACATACATACATACATACATACATACATACATACATACATACATACATACATACATACATACATACATACATACATACATACATACATACATACATACATACATACATACATACATACATACATACATACATACATACATACATACATACATACATACATACATACATACATACATACATACATACATACATACATACATACATACATACATACATACATACATACATACATACATACATACATACACATTTAATTGATTCGCTGCCAAATTTTATTGTCCTAGTATGTTCTACAAAGATATGAAGAGGATCCTAGGTACGTTGCATGAAGAGAATCCTAGGAAATGAAAATGTTTGTTACATATTTAAAGGAAAAAGTTCTTGAACGAAATCGGAAGTTTACCATGAAGACAATCCCATACAAATAAATAGTTTAAAAAAGTAATATTGTCGTTCAACCTAAGAATTTTTGATAATTTATACAGCAGAGAAACATTGTCAAATAGGAAATTTTGAAAGTGAATAATTTTAAGGGCTTTGTTTTGAAGTGGAACTAGTTGGTTTAAGGGACTTTTTTTTTTACCCCAAATCTGACAGCATACCTAAGGTGCGAACCAAATATGGCATGATAAATACTCATAAGTGTTTCAAAATTTACAAAATGTCTGATCTTGGCTAACATTCCAACTGATCGGCTTAGCTTAGTCTGTAAGTAAGTTTGATGGTGTTTAAAAGAAAGACTCTCATTCAGCCAAACTCCAAGATACTTTACAGTTTTTGACGAGGTTAATAAATTGCCATTTTACGTCTAATAACGATCTGTACAAATTAGACTGAAATATCACTTAAAATTAATTAGTACGTTGCTGTTTTTATGTTTTATAACATTATAATTTTACGTACAACAAGAAATAACACTAAAACACTTAAAAATAATTTGTATTTTTTCTTCTATATTTCTTTTTTTTATAGTTTATATCTAGTCGCTTTTAAACTTAAAAAAATCTTTTAAGAATTTTATATTTAAAATTATATATTATTAGATAATATTTATATATCAGTGTGCATTAGTAATAGATGGCGGGCGTGTTCTAAACACGTTTGTATTTGGATTTATAAAAACAAGTTTAAATGTTATTCAAAATGATTAAATGTTATTCAAAAATTTGGAAGAGGTAGATCCAAATCGCACTTTTACTTTTTTCTATGCAATAACTGTAACTTTAACAATAACTGTAAATTTCTATTAGCTCAGCTTTTACTGCTAAGAACACATCTTTTTCTAGCTCTGCTGCTACTGCATTTTTATTACATACTACTTCAAGTTATAGTGGTTTGACAGTACTTATATCTTTCATGATTCTTTCACTGCTACTAGTTTTTCTATTAGCTTAAAATTTTACATAACTTAACTTCACAGTATTTATATCCTCGGTAGTATAGTGGTAAGTATCCCCGCCTGTCACGCGGGGGACCGGGTTCGATTTCCCGCCGGGGAGACACTAGTTTTAGTTTTATGGTTAGAGACCTAATAAAAACTTATTTAAGTTTTTGCATTCACAAAAAAACACTTTATTCACAAAAAACACAGTATTCACAAAATAACACTTTTTTTTCTTCTCTTTACTTTTACGAATATAATATGATAAGTGCCGTCTTTATCTATGGTCATCACGAGCAAAGCCACGAGCAAAGCGACGAAAAAGCCACGTCTTAATATTTCCGTAAAAGCTGAAATATTTAAAACAAAAAGAGTACATTAAAAAAAAAAAAATCTAAGAACATTCCAAAAGTCGTAAGCAATTATATTAATAAACAACTAAAAATTGAAGATAGAGTTCGTTCTCTCAAAGATATTTTAGGAAGAATTATTGAATCTCATCCTAAGATGGTTGATCTTCTAAACTTTCAATTAAAATCTTTGTTTACTCTTGAAAGCTATGAATATTTTCCATCATTAAGTAAAGTTTATTGATGTAATCTACCTCAGTCTCGCCAACGCATTTGATCTAACAATAGACATGTTAAAATTAAGATCTTTCGGGGTAAACGACAAAGAAAATAAAAATTTATAAGAAGCTCTACCAAAGAGCGTGATATGAAATGATATAAAAACGTTATATGAAAATTTAATATAAAGTCAAATGGAGCACACATTTTCAAACTGTTGTCCTAAGTCCTTACAAATTCTTGGTATGATAAAAAAAGACTTTCACTTTCATTGATGAAAATATTGCTCTTAAGTTATATAAAGCGTTTATAAGACCTCACATTAAATATACAGTTTCTAATTGGGCTCCTAATTTAAAATGATATAGACTTAATTAAATCTGTCCAGCGCGAAGCAAAAAATGGGCTTCCAGCTTGTGACATTTTCAATATCGCAAAAAGGCAAAGACGATTAAATCTACCATCGGTTGAGTTTCATCAGTTGAGTTTAATCACTAGAGTTTCGACGCCTACAATGAGATCTAACCCAAAATAGTTAATGATATACATACAAAATTACTTTACATACTTTCTTATACAAAATCAGTTACATAAAAGATGAGCAAAATTCTGGAACGAACTGCCTGAGCAAGTAACTTTCTACGCCACCGTAATTTTTCCATGCTTTATATAAGGTTACTTTCTATATATGTTTGTGTGCCACAAAACTTGAAATCAATTTTTGAAAGCTTTTTTCTCAACCAATTTTGCTCAAATTTTGCACACTTAATCATTTTCGATGACAATACAAGGAAATGGAAAAATTTGACCAAAAAAAGTTAATTAAGTTAACAAAAATTTAATTTGTATTTTCCCATACATTTTATTTATTTGATATGAATTGCGTATTACGTCACAAAAATCATTGTTATGCAAATTATTTGCAGTTTCGAAGACATAAAAGCGCAGCGATTCAAAACCTATTGTTTTAAGTTATTAAGTAATAAGTCTTAAGTTATTAAGTTAAAAAACAAAAATTTAGTAAAAACAGTAATTTTTAAATTTAAAAAAAAAAAAAAACAGTAATTTTTCCTTCTACAAAAGATAACAAAAAAAGAATTTCTAGGCCCAATAGAATTCTGCTTGCATAAAGCATGGATTTGAAAAAAGAATTTTTTTTTGATTTACTAGTTTTAAAGTAATTTTCTCTGCTCGCTGTATTTATGCTTTTTATGGAGAATTTACGTTTAGAACTACAACAATCGCAATAATAAAACAATAACAATCGCAATAAAATGCAACCACTTCGCAATCAGCGAAAGCTTTTTTTAGGAAATAAATTTTCAAAAGGAAGATTAAAGAAAACGGAAATAAGTTTTCAAAAGTAAGATGTGTACAATATTTCAGATTTACTCAAATTGTTAACAATACAAGGCATTTGTAAAATGCAAAAACTTTCAACGGGTAAAGTGCAGCGAAAATAGGGTTCGGAGGTAAATTCTCCCTAAATCATTTAATGTATTTAGTACATTCATCAAATGATTTAGGGATAACAAGTTAAAAAATGATGTTACATTGACTAAGGGTCTGGGTTAAAGCAGCGGTATGATTAGTGTTAGGAGAAAACATACGCATTTTACCCGTGTTCATAATAACATAAAGTGATTTAAGTTGCTCAGTGGCGGATTTACCCTATGCGAGGCCATAGGCAAGTTTTCTATTATATTAGTTGAGTTTTTAATTCTTGTGTTCTATTGTGTTTTGGATATTTATTAGAACGTAACGAAGCAAAAAACGCACATAGGTTTTAAATGTACATTAAGTATTTTTTTTTATTTTGGATGAAGATGCACTAATAAGACTACTCAAAATGCGATACCATTTACTTTTTTCGCAGATTTTAGGAGGATCGATTACATTGACTTAAAACTTAACCTTTCTGACTTTTAAAGACGCAAACTCATCAATTAAATCAGAACAGTCAAAGGACCGACTTATTTTATTTTCAATGGAAATTAAAGCTAATGCAGATAAGCGGTCTTGACCCATAGTGGAACGTAAACAGTTTTTTATGAGTTTTAATTTGGAAAATGACCTCTCTGCGCTTGCCACTGAAATAGGGAAGTTAGTAAAATTCGTAGGGCAATAAATAAGTTTGGAAAAATTTCGATTAAAGAATTTGCCGTAATATACATCAAAATTTCCAGTGCATCTTTCGATTCCGCCGAAGCTTCCATTCTTAAAAATGTATTTATTTCCGAGTATAACTCTTCATGGTTCACGTCCGATTCTTCTGTACTAGGATTTCTCAATGATATTTCTAAATTTTTACAATCATTCACAATTCATTTGCATCTAAACTTCGCATTTTTTCGGTACGGGTTAAAAAACCTAATATTTTGTTGTATGAATCAAGCATTTTGAATCTTTCATTTAAGCTTACTAATGCAATATCAATTATTGCATTAAAAAATCTACTTTATATTTAGACTTCCATTTAGAGGTGTATCAGTTCCTTCATATTCAAAAAAACGTCGTTTTCGGCTAAGCCGCACTTGAGGGAATACTGGCTCAGTACCTAATTTTATAGCTATTTCTTCAGATTTTTTAATAATCGCTTCAAATGATTCATCACTTCTGAATGATTCTAAAAAATTTTTCGTAGTTTCCACCAATTTTATCATAATAGAAATATCTGCCGAGGGATTCTGCATAACTTTACTTACTTTGTTAATTTCAAACAATAAATCATGCCAAATTGTAAGTGAAAGTATAAACTGATATGAGGATATCTCATTACAACAAATACCCGGAATCAGCATAACATCCCATTACTGCTCAGATTATGTCTTGTGCAACAGTAAAAATGTAAAGACAATATTATATAAAATAAATAAACAAACAAACAAACAAAAAGTCATTCAGTTAGGAGGATGGAAAAACAGAAAAAGCCTTTGAGACGTGTAGGTGTATTTGGGCAAAGATATATTTGTCACTGTCATTGTCAATGTATATGAGACTAGAAACCGCATACTCTTTCATATGGTTGCCAGGCATTATGTATAACGCAAAAAAAAATTGCTACATACAAAATAATAGATGTATATGTAAAGTTGAATATTTTATAAAAATACTGTTTATAAAAATACTGTACACATACATTATATTGAATTTTAATAAATGAGTTTCGTTGTTTATATTTATTGTACTAAGAAATTTTTTTATATTACTTGTACTAAGAAAAAAAAATGCGAGGCCACCTGAGCGCGAGGCCACCGGCAAATGCCTGCTTTGCCTGTGCTTAAAACCGCCGCTGAAGTTGCTCATTCACAAAAACAATCGCAGCACTTATGCCAAGTTTGAGACTTTTGTAGCAACCGTTTTTGTAGCAACCGTTTTTGTAGCAACCGTTTTTGTAGCAACCGTTTTTGTGACAACTGCAAAAAGCACAATAAAAAGAATCAAAACAAATTAAGGACAACATTGGTGTAAAACATTTTGTCTAAACCTAATTGCAAGAAATAATTGAAGTAGAAAAAGCAGCTCAATTAAATTTAAAAGGTGTGAAGCAATGAAGACAAGAAAAAAACTTCATTAGATTTTCTACTTCATAGGCTTACACAGTGCAACATACTGGTATTATTTAATTAAATTAAAATTGTATTTAGGAATAAGGTCTTTTGCTTTCATGTATAATTTTTGTAAAAAGGGGAAGAAAGTGGGGAGGGGGAGCAGAGAACTAATTTAGTAGCCAAGTTTAGAATTTTGCGAACGAGGAGGAAGGAGGAAGGAGGAAGGAGGAGGGAAGGAGGGAAGGAGGAGGGAAGGGGGGGGGATGGGTTGTCGCTACGCTACTGGCCTTGAGACATCAATTTAGACAAAACATACTTGCAATATAAACTTATATTAAAGAAAATATTAGGACTTTTAAAAGGTACAACTTTCATAAACAAATAATAATTAAAATTTACTTATGTTATTTTAAATTGGTATTTTAGCATCATATTTCTTTTTTTTTTTAGTTAACTTTTGTAACAATAATTATTGTTACAAAAGTTCATTAGGATTAAAAAAAAAATAATAAATAAAAAAACTCACTAGATATTATACTAAAAAGTCAATAAAAATAACTTAAAAATAATTAAGTAATTTATGAGTCCGTAAAAAGTATAAAAAAGTAATTGTTACTTGAAAGTTTTTTTCTTTTCTAATTTTTACAAGAATTTATTTCAAACAGCAAAAAGTTGCAAATGATTCTTTGGCATAAGAAAGTTAAGATTTGGTTGGTATTGTGTTATAATTCTTGGTATTGTGAGATAAGTTGGTATTTTGAATTAAAATGATATCGAATTTTTTGAAAGCTGCTTTTTTAAACTGTATACTGACTCGGTGTAGTTAAGGCAACTTTAAAATTTAAAGGGTCTGTATGATATTTTGTTGACTACGACATATTTCCGTTAAATGATTAGGTCTGTGAATTATGAAATAGATGAAAAAGTTTAAATGTCAAATTTCGCGGTATCATAAAATATAAATGTTTGTCGCAAAAAAAACCCTGACCAGAGATTCTTTATTTTTTGAAAAAAAATATTTTCTTAAAATCACAATCGTTTGTCCAAATTTGAACAAGATTTAAAAAAACAAACGTTTTTTACATCATAGTTTAATAATATGATCGGTTCTGATCGTTTATTTACAATTTTTCTTAATTATAAAATCTTTCTTGGTCGGAATTCTAGTATTTTTGTGAAAATTGATAAAAACTTTGTATTTTGACAACTATATATAGTTAATACACACTAAAAATTAAAGGTAGAAATTTTTAGTTAAGGTAGGATATGTGTAAGGTATAATTTTTAGTAAGGTATAATTTTAGTAAGGTATAATTTTCTACCTTATAAGGTAGAAAATTATACCTTTAAGTTAGAAAATTGTATGACAAATAATTGTTTTTAATACAATTTTCTACCTTAAAAGGTAGAAAATCATGCCTTACTAAGGGTATATCACAATCCTACCCTAAGGTAGAAATTTCTACCTTTATTTTTTTAGTGTGTATACGTCAGAACCGATTAGAACTAGGGTCTACAGTAGGTTAAGGCACTTTTTCAAAAGATTTTAACTAAGTTCATGTTAATGCCGATGAGCGAAAGTGATTAAAGACTCCAAAATGGTGTCTTTTAGATTCACTTTTTTATTTTTTTTATTTTTTATTATTTAACTTTTATTTCGCTGATTAAACAGTATTACAATTTTTCATATAAAATAAATAACATCGTAAACATAAAAAACCTTTATAAAAAACTTTTTTAATCTTTTTAATTTATAATATATATATATATATATATATATATATATATATATATATATATATATATATATATATATATATATATATATATATACTGTTATAATCAGTCAGAGACTCAAAGAAGGTAAGGATGATGCGTTTATCATCACAACCTTTTCATAGAGCCCCTTTAGTCACTCATTGAAATAAAAATAAAAAAACACTTTAATTTTTAAAGAAAAATAAAAATTTAATAAAGCAAAACTCATTTTTTTTTTTTTTTGTGTGTAAAAAATTGAAAACACAAAAAAAAATAATAATAATAAAATTAAAACACACAAGAAGAAGAAAAAAAATAAAAGATAAATAAAAAGAAAAAATACAAAAAAATCTGAAAACAAATACTGTAAACTATAATATATATGTCAGGAATTAAGGAGATGCATTTTAGTTTGTTGTTTAAACGATGAAATGGTTTTTAGGTCTTTAATATTTTTATTTTGGAAACGATTCCATATTGATGGACCACGGTTTGTAATTAGAAAACTTGACTGCTGTGATTTAATTTTTCCTAGTTTATTGTCGTTCCTGGTATTTGAACGCAGATTATATTTTTCAGAAAATGATATAAAAAAGTTATCTGAAAAAACGCATGGTAGAAGATTGTTTTTATACTTATACATAAAAATTAACATCTCTAATGTGTTAAGTTTCTCAATATCTAGAAACATCATGCTTTTCATCACAGGGGCCGGGTTTACTAACCTATTTATATAATTAATTGCTTTGCATGCATGGTTTTGCAGGTTTGCAATTTTAGCAACTTGGTTTTATGGGTGCTGGCCCATACAATATTTGCGTACAAAAGCTGACTATGTACAAGACTAAAGTAAAGCATATTACGTGATTTACTATCGATATACTAAAAGGTCTTGACTTATACAAAACACCTATTACAGAGGACACCTTTGTTTCAAGAAGACCAATATGTTTTCTCCATGACAAATTTTCGTCAAAAAGTACTCACAAAAATTTTGTGTATTTTTCACGTTTAATTTGATTTTTATTATTAAACAGTTTAGGCAGCTTTAACGGAAGATTAATTGATTGTTTTTTTTTTTATGAAATAGAGTAAAGCTAGTTTTTTTACAATTTAGAAATAATTTATTTGCTATGAACCAGAGGTTGAAATTTTTGAGTTCAATATTCATAGTTTCAAACAAAGTCTTTGCATCAGGATGATTAAAAAATAAATTTTTATTGTCAGTAACTATGAGCGAGACTAGGTTTTTTCAAACCGAGACGAGACCGAGACAAGAAGTTAGTAGTTCTTGTGAGACCAAGAACGAGACGAGACGAGAAATTTAACCATTTTTGAAAACAAATTTATTAAAATCCAAGTAAAAAAAAAACATGGTTTTGACAAATAGACAAAAATGACATTTGTCAAATGTAAACAACTTTTTAAAATATTAATTCAGAATTTTTTTGCCAAACTTTTCCAACAAGACAATGTTTTCTCTGGTTAAGATGATTTGTTCTACTTTTTCTGGGTGTAAGTTGTGTCTGGATGATCGGACGACTTTTCCACCTGAGCTAAAAACTCTCTCTGATTTAGTTGAACTTGCTGGAATAGCTAAAATTTGTCTAGCTAATGAAGAGAGTTCTGGCAATGTATTTGAATGCAATTTCCACCAATCAAGAATCGGAAAGTCTTTTTTGGCATCAGGGAGATATTCATACTGATACAATTTGCTCAAAATAGCATACAGTTCAGATGTTGGCTCTTGTGTTTCAAGTCTGACGTTTAACTTGCGCTTCAGTTTTGAATTAGGGGACAAATCTGCTGAAAGGACTCTGGCAACAGGTTGGCACTCAACATTATCCTTAACCTCACAGGTTAAGGATTATGTTGAGTGCCAACCATTCTTTTGTTGTTGGAACTTTTTTGAAGAGCTTCAAGTGAAGTCCCTTTAAAGCAGGATTAAAGTAGTTTGCTGCAGCACTCAATAAGTTTCCAGTGTGACAAAGAGGAAATCTTTTCTCAATGCAGCTTTTCAAGTTTTTTGCATACAAGACACCGTAGCCATTTTTTCCATCCGTCTCAATAAATTGATCAATTTTGTCATGGATTAAATAAAGAGAATCGGCGATAGTGTTAATTGTTAGAATAGACTCAGCCGACCACGTTTCTGTAGCTTCTTTAAGTGGTGCCAAAATTTCTACTGCTCCCTCGATTGATTTCCACAGTGATGCACTGATGGTCTTTGAAGAAAAAATATCTTCATTTGCACATAAGCTGATAATTGCACTCTTTAGATGTAGGACAGAAGCCATGCAATCCAGTTCACAATTCCATCTTGTGTCAACAGGTTGGCGTAACTGTCTAAAATTGATTCTTTGAGCGTCTGATTCTGATTCAAGCAACTCAGCTGCAACTGTTGACTGGTGAGTTAAAGAAGCCAAATCTTTGCATGTTTGCAACGCATCATCCATTCCAGCAATCATTCCAAATGAGTCTCGAACTGCACATTGCAAAATATGATTGTTGCAGAAGTATTGGTCAAGGCGCTTTGACAATTTGACTGCAAGTTTTATGTTTCTTACCTGGTCGTTCACGCAGTACATTGGCAAATCAGCAGGCAAATTTAGTTCCTCTAAGAAAGAATCCAGCTTTTCTTCAAATAAGATACCTGTGTGTCTGCCTGGTAACTGTTGGACATGGGGTGTCCAGTGATGTAGTCTCCAATTTTCATCAATAGCATGAAAAGTCCAAGAGATATAGCTGTCCTGAGCTCTAGAAGTCCAAAGGTCAGAAGTAAATGCAGCACTTTTTAGATTTG
>NC_088928.1:2932500-3092500 GCF_038396675.1 Hydra vulgaris | reverse complement strand
TTCATGTCAGAAGATAATGAGCATGACATTAGTTTTGTGTACGAAGTTCATAAACAAGTTGTTATTTAATTAACAAAAGATCATCATAATATTTCAAAAGATTCTATTTTTTAGATGGCTGTGCTGCACAGTTTAAAAATTACAAGAACCTTTACAATATCTGTCTCCATAAAGATGATTTTGACATTGATGCAAAGTGGATATTTTTTGCTACATATCATGGTAAGTCACCATATGACGGTATTGGTGACACTGTAAAACGATTAACTGCAAATGCAAGTCTACATAGGCCCATAAATGACCAGATATTGAAATGTAATAAAATCTTTGACTACTGTATAAATAATATTAAAAGGATTGTTTTTTTCAAGATTGAAAAAGAAAGACTGACAGAAATGTGCACCACTTTGAAAAAACGATTTCAGCTAAGTAGAACAATTCCTGGAACTAAGAGTTATCTTAAGTTTAACCCAGAATTTATAGATACTATTAGGTTTAAACGAACAAGTAAAGATTTTAATATAACGGGCATGATTTCTTTTTCTGGTATTTAAAATATTCAACCTAATCAGCAAATTAACATTTAAATTTGGTGAAATTATTCTGTGTAAATATAGTACGTTTTATTAGATTGGTATGATAAATGAATTAGACCACTTTGACCATTGACGCATCTAAGCAAATCTTAACACAATCTTGACACTTTATATTTTTGTATTTTACTTTGTAAATAAATAAATAAAACAGAACAAGTACAAAAATATTTTTCAAAGACAATATTTTCAAAATTATCTTTGCATTATTGAAAATGTAAAATAAAGAAAACTTTTTTGTGAGAAAATGTGGGGCATGGCCCCAGTGCCACGACCCTCTGGTCATCTGGCCAAGAAACAATTTTAACATTTATCAGGACTACACAAATGTTGAAATTTTCAGAGTTCCAGTTTGTCTGGAAAGTAGTGAAAAATCTATCACAAGATTCCACTACAAAATGTGGGGCAATTGCCTTAATCTAACCCTAAATTTTTGGGATCCTGAAAACAGTTTTGACATGCACATTCGTTGGCACTACAGAAAAGCTGAAATTTTCAGAGCTCCAGCTAGTCTGGAAGGTTGTAAAAAATCAATTGTACTTTTCCGCCAAAAAAAAGGGGGGACTGAACTCCGTTATCCATATATGAAAAAATTTTTAAGAAAAAAAATCGAATATTTTTAATGTTATGTAACTTTAATCTTCCAAATAGACATTACAGTTTTGATGGAATAAGTGGGGCTTGCCCAATATCTGCTGAAATAAAACGATTATATTTCAGGATCTTCTTGGAGCCAGAGGCTAAAATTTTCAAGGAATTCTTATATTACTAAGTGCTCTTAACTGTATAAAAATGAGCAAAATCTGAGATGTATGGTGACATGACCTGGGTTATTTGACATGGAATTACCCTTTGATCAACCAAAACTCAATCTTGCATGGCTCTTTATTTTTCAAAGTTACATTTTACTGTTCTTTAATACTCAAAAATCTTCATTTTTTCTATAAAGATTGGTATTCTTTCCAATCTTCATGTTTTCTCAGATTATTTACAATTTATAGTTATTTATGGCTTTTTTCCCCAACATAATTGTATTGTCCTCATTAATTCTCATTTTCCTGCTTAGACAAGATAAACAACACATTAAAATTACTACTACATTGAAATTTAAACGCTTTTATAGTACCCCAAGACAAAGATGTTTTAAGGGTGGTTGAATTTTAAAAATCTAAGAAGTTATTAAATTAGTTAAATAAAAATTAAATATTAAATAAAGAATAAAATTTTTTTATGGGAAGTTGTTAAATCAGAAAGTTTAGTAAATCAAAAAATATTAAACAGTGTGCTGCACCTGTCTAATTACAACCCATTCTATCACTGAGAAGTGGAACCATGGCTCCCATTCTTCAGTCAATTAAGAATTGCTTTTTATTATTTCCATTTTAACTGATCATTCTTAATTAGCAACCTTTGAACAGTTTGATAATCATTCTTAATTAGCAACCTTTGAATAGTTTGAGCATTGGTGAACATTAGTAATTAAAATGTGATAAAGTTTGTTGATTAGTATTAGTTGAACTAAAGGTTTACCCATCCAGTTATGGTTTCGGTTATTTTATTTAAATTAGTTTTGACCACAAAAATATTAATTAACAATTAAAAGCTAATTTTTGACGTAAAATAATTTTATAATTAGTTATAAAAATGTTCAACATTTAGTAAAATTTGTTTAGATGTTGCTGGCAATGGCAGGTTGGGCTACTGGTTATAATGGCCAATTTCCATTTGATAAACCAGGAGACCAGTATGGAGAACATAATTATGTTGGTATGAGAGTTGTAAGTAAACCTTTGTAACTTGAAATAAATTTAATTATCTCCTATTATTTTGCTTTGATTGTCTTGAGTTGCTGTTAATTTAAATTGCTGTTAATTTAAGTTCTGCTATATGATTAATTTGATTTTATTAAGTTCTGTGCAATACTTGGAGGAAGTTGCATACCTTTAGCATACCTTATAGTTTGGGAGCTAACTCATTCTTTACCTGCATGTATTTTAGCTGCTTGTTTGATTATTTTTGGTTAGTACTATGCTCTTCATTTTTTTGACTGTCAATTATTTTTTAAAAAAGGTTTAATCATAGAATGTTTTTAGATAATGGTTGTGTTACAATATCTCAGTATATTCTTCTCGACCCAATTCTTATGTTTTTTATGATGATGTCTGTATTCAGCCTCATGAAGTTTTACAGCTGGAGGGACTGGTAAGGGGCTTATTTAAGGGACTTGGGAGTGGTAAGATGTGATTACATTAATAACTTTTTTTTTTTAATTGTTTAACAAATTTTAAATTATAATAATTTTTTTTTTAATGTTTAGTCCATTTTCATTTGATTGGTGGGGTTGGATGCTTTGTACAGGCTACTTTTTAGCATGCACATTTAGGTTACAAATATTTTGAGTTAATAAGGGGTTCAATTTTCTTTTTTTCAACACTTTCAATTATAATATACATATAGTAAATATAATTAACATTCTTATAATTTGCAACACTTTTCTCTCAATTTAGTGTGAAATGGGTTGGATTATTTGTAATTCTTTTTGTTGGACTTACTACAATTCATGATATGTGGCAGTTACTTGGTGATCTTACCTTACCTATTGTGAGAACTGTTATTTTACCTTATTGATAACTGTCATGAGTAAAAATAAAGCATTTAAAAAAATTAATTTATAATTTTATGTAGATAATTTTTTTATGTTATTAGTTAAGACTTAATTTTATTTTATATTAAATTAATGAGAGAATCTTATTTGCAAGTTAAGAGAGAATCTTATTAGCAAGTTAAGAGAGAGTGGGGATCAAAGACAGTTAAATATTATGGAAAAATCAATAAAATATAAAGAGTTACTTTTTTTAAGGTTTTTAAAAATATTAAAAATATTAGAAAAATGATAAATAAAGCTTTTAAAACTGTTAATTTTGGGAAAAGGAGGGCTTTCTGCAGATCTATATATATATATATATATATATATATATATATATATATATATATATATATATATATATATATATAATATATATATATATATATATATAATATATATATATATATATATATATATATATATATAATATTTATGTTATATATATATATATATATATATATATATATATTTATGTATATATATATATATATATATATATATATATATATATATATATTTATATTTATGTATATATATATATATATATATATATATATCTATATATATGTATCTATATATATATATATCTATATATATATATATATATATATATATATATATATATATATTATATATATATATATAATATATATATATATATATGTATATATACGTAAGTGTATATATATGAATAAAGAAAATATCTTTATATTATCATGTATAATATTGTATACTTGAAAGAGTGCTCAATAGATAAACTAGAGCTATATAATATATGTTACTGTTACCCGCAGTACCAGGAATTAGCTAAATGCTAATGTTTATAATATAATTTAATATTGCAACTCTGAGTTTCATGTGTTATCACAATCATCAGGCAAGTAGTAAAAATTTAAATTTGCTACGATTTGTTTAGTGGACGTTACAGTTTATATTTGTGTTTTAGATCGTTACGGGACGGAAATTGATTAGTAGTTAGGTTAATAATATTATTAATTTGTTTTTAGTTGGCTAATAATTGTGAAATAGTTATATGTTTAATGTTGTTTAAAATTTTTTTATGTGTTAATGTGTATTATTTGTGTGTTAAAAAATAATAAAATAAAAATAAGAAAATAAGAATTAAAATTGATATAAAAATGTACATAATATTATGAAATATATTACAAAAGCTGTGTATGTGAGTAATTTATTAGTTAGCCTAGAGATATATGGAGCAGATTAGTATAGTTATTTTTATTTATAGTTGTTAGTCAGGTTTGTAGCGAGCTTTGTAATTTTTTAATAAAAATTTATTTTCGTGGCGGCACTTTGATATAATTTCGGTTCTCTTATTTAACAGTTCTTCAGGTTTTGGATATGATATATTAGTAAATTTCTCATACAGACATAGTGGGCATCTTTTGGAAATATTTGAGTAGGGGGGTACTGATTTGAGAATAGACCATGTTAGCATAGGAGTTTCATTAAAATTGTTTTTTAAATCCCAGACATAGTTTGATAGAGCGGTCGAATTTTTGTATTTAATATTGTTGAATGATGATTTGTGGTTGTTGTATCTGGTTTTCCACTCACCTTCCGTTAATCCTATATAAACTTTGCTGGGTTGGTTTTTTGCTGCGATGATGCATTTATATATAATATTTGTTGATTTGCACTTACCATTCAGGGGGCATTCTGCTTTGTTTTGACAGTTGCATTTTGGATCATTATTTTCAATTCTAGGGAAGATAATTTTTTTGTTGTGGTTTTTTATAATTTTTTCTATATTTTCAGTGCAACTGTAGCTTACCTTTACAGTGTTTCTGTTTAAGATTTTGTGAAGTTTGTGTGTCTTAGGGAAGTTTTTTTCTAGTAAATACAAGAACATTTTTGCAACATTTTTGGGGACGTTTTTATTAAATGGGGGGTTGAACCATATGATATTGTGTTTACGATTTTTCGTGGGTATTTTTTGTTTGATCTGATATTTGAGGGAGTAGTTTTTGTATCCGCTATTTTTTAGTGCTTGTTCATATTCGTTTTTAGATTGATTATATATAACTTTGCTGTAGGAATTTTGTGATAGTCTGTTTGATATTGAAGTAGGTAAGTGTTTAATAATTTGTGGTGGGTGATTAGAAGATATGTGGATATATTGAAGATTATCGTTGGGTTTTTTGAAAGGCTTATGGGTGTTTCGGGCTAAATTGAAAGTTACATCAAGGAAGTTAACTGATTTAAGATTTGTTTTTATGTCTATTTGAAATCCAACGTCTTTAAACTTTTGGATTATATTTTTTCGGATTCGCTCCATTTCTTGGCTGTTAGAATTGCGTATTATCAACAAGACATCATCACGATAAAGCCCTATGTCGGTTTTTATAATTATATTAGATAATTTGTTGAGAATGTAGATCCCTACTAGTTCGCAAATTTCAGCGCCATCGTAGCTGCCCATTGTTACATCAAAATTTTCATGGTTCAATTTTTTTATCCATGTGTTATTGTTGTAGTAGAGGAGGGATTTTCGGCTATGTGTTATAATTCTAAGTTGTTCATCTGTTATTGTGGTGTGTTGTTTTGCAAAGGAAACAGCTTTATTAAATATTTCTGTAGTTATAGATGGATAAAATTCATTTATGTCGAATTGGATGAAGAGACAACTATTTTTGTCTTCTATGCCGTTGAACCAATTAATAACGTTGGTGGTATTTTTCCATTGGTTTACTTTTAGGCTGTTTCTTAAGTATGTGTTAGTAATGTCTAAGATTTTTTTGCTTATTATTCCGATTTCGCTTTTTGCCAGGTTAATGAGACGGCAAGCAGGTTTTGATTGAAAGTTTTCTTTATGGTCTTTTAAGGTGATAAATGCTGGAGATTTTGCTAGGTATTCTATTCGGTTATTTAAATTTAGTTTTAAAGCTATTTGGTTGGCTTCTAGGTTGACTGATTTTTCTAAATTAGCCGGTGCTTTTTTATAGGTTTTTGTAACATTTTTGTTCATCAGTTTATTGTAACTTTCAGCAGACATTTTATATAGATTATTGGTTTTATCAGCAAATACGTGAACTTCTTTGCTGGTTATAATTTTAAGGATATCTTTTTTTATTTTTGTTTGAAATTGATCGTTTATGTTTCTGAATTTAATAGATTTTACTAAATTTAAAAGGTCATTCTCAAAGTCGTTTAGCTCGGTACATTGAGGGGGTGTTAATTTTGATTTAAAACCCTAATTATCGTTTGTTTCATTGTTTTGTTCGTTTTTCAGGAAAAAATGAGTTTTCCAACAAACTCTTTTTATGAAACTTTCTATTTTTTCTACTAATTTGATATTATAATTTGTTTTTCCCGTTGTGGGTATGTAAGACACACAAACTTCACAAAATCTTAAACAGAAACACTGTAAAGGTAAGCTACAGTTGCACTGAAAATATAGAAAAAATTATAAAAAACCACAACAAAAAAATTATCTTCCCTAGAATTGAAAATAATGATCCAAAATGCAACTGTCAAAACAAAGCAGAATGCCCCCTGAATGGTAAGTGCAAATCAACAAATATTATATATAAATGCATCATCGCAGCAAAAAACCAACCCAGCAAAGTTTATATAGGATTAACGGAAGGTGAGTGGAAAACCAGATACAACAACCACAAATCATCATTCAACAATATTAAATACAAAAATTCGACCGCTCTATCAAACTATGTCTGGGATTTAAAAAACAATTTTAATGAAACTCCTATGCTAACATGGTCTATTCTCAAATCAGTACCCCCCTACTCAAATATTTCCAAAAGATGCCCACTATGTCTGTATGAGAAATTTACTAATATATCATATCCAAAACCTGAAGAACTGTTAAATAAGAGAACCGAAATTATATCAAAGTGCCGCCACGAAAATAAATTTTTATTAAAAAATTACAAAGCTCGCTACAAACCTGACTAACAACTATAAATAAAAATAACTATACTAATCTGCTCCATATATCTCTAGGCTAACTAATAAATTACTCACATACACAGCTTTTGTAATATATTTCATAATATTATGTACATTTTTATATCAATTTTAATTCTTATTTTCTTATTTTTATTTTATTATTTTTTAACACACAAATAATACACATTAACACATAAAAAAATTTTAAACAACATTAAACATATAACTATTTCACAATTATTAGCCAACTAAAAACAAATTAATAATATTATTAACCTAACTACTAATCAATTTCCGTCCCGTAACGATCTAAAACACAAATATAAACTGTAACGTCCACTAAACAAATCGTAGCAAATTTAAATTTTTACTACTTGCCTGATGATTGTGATAACACATGAAACTCAGAGTTGCAATATTAAATTATATTATAAACATTAGCATTTAGCTAATTCCTGGTACTGCGGGTAACAGTAACATATATATTATATATATATATATATATATATATATATATATATATATATATATATATATATATATATATATATATATATATACAGCTGCGGACAAAACTACGTGAACGATTGCAAATAGTTTTTTTTAATGAAATTTTCAATGTCTTAAAATAAGTTTATAGTTTAATACTATATATGGTTGGATAGAGCGTTTTTTGCTCTATAAGACTGTGTAAAGTGTATTCTCTAATAATTTGTTTAAAATTAAACATATCTAAATGTTCAAAAACATCAAATATTTTGCGCGACAAAACCACGTAAACAATTATACAAACGTAAAAGAATAATTTTACTAACATCAACAAATAATAGATTCTAAAAAAAAAAAATCATTAATATTTAGTTGCATAGCCTTTAGAATCGATAACGGCCTTGCACCGTCTTGGCATAGATTCTACAAGAGTTTCTAGTAACTGTTTTGGTAATGCCTCCCATTCATACTGTACGGCTCGAAAAAGTTCATCCGGTTTTTGAAATTTGCGACCTCCCAAGCGTCGCTCAACTTCAATCCATAAATTTTCGATTGGATTTAAGTCGGGAGATTGGGCAGGCCACTTCAAAACCGTTATGCTATTATTTATGAGCCAATTTTTTACAGTCAAAGCTGTATGTTTAGGGTCATTATCATGTTGATAAACCCAATTGTGAGGCATTTTTTCTAAAGCGTGTGGCAACATTTGATTAGATAATATTTCCCTGTACTGTAGTTGGTCCATTATACCGTTTACACGGTACAACGGACCAATTCCAGCCCAGGAGAAACACCCCCAAACCATTATATTGCCACCCCCAAATTTTACAGTTCCTATTGTATACTCTTTTGCAAATCTTTTACCTACTGGACGCCTAACATAACCTCGACCGTCGCTGCAAACCATGTTAAATTTACTTTCATCCGACCACAAAACTGTTTTCCAATTTTCAACCGTCCAGTTTAAGTGATCTTTAGCGAACTGTAGGCGATCTTTGACGTGCCTGGGCTTAAGGAATGGTTTCTTTGCAGGTCTGCGCCCATAAAGACCTCCTTCGTTTAAATGCCTTTGAATCGTTCGTGTGCTTACGTTTTCCATGCCTGTTTGCAGACGAATTTCAGGGGCTGTCAAATGTGGATTCTCAAGAGATTTTCGCACAATTTTTCGATCAGTACTAAAAAATAAAATGTTAAACATTAAAATTAACATTAACATTAATATTATTAAGATTAAATATTAAAAAAAATAAAATTAAAGGAATATTACCGCTTATCCGTAATACGTGGACGACCACCTTAACGATCTTTTTGCTCTTTTCTCGGTGTATAATTTTATGTATTCCACCTTTTGACATCTTCACATGAGCTGCAATTTGCCCAATGGACCATTTTTCTTCTTTGCGCAAACGCAAAACCAAGCTTTCAATTTTTGAATCAGTTTGACGAACCATTATAGTTTAATTTTTTAAATTTTTTGATGTTAAACAGAATAATCTTGAGAAATTTAAATGATTGTAAGTTCTTAGAATACCAAAACCACATGAACGATTTTTAAAAGCACTGATTTCGATGTGAATATAATATAATTTGCATCAAAAATGACGCTTTTATAAATCGTTCACGTGGTTTTGTCGCTCAAAATTTTCGAAATTATTTTAACGTTTATACATGTATGATTTTATACGTATTATTAAAGAATACACTTTACACAATCTTAGAGCAAAAAACGCTCTATCCAATCATATATAGTATTAGAGAAAAAACTTTTTTTAAGGTATTGAAACTTTTGTTTTAAAAAACTATCTGCAATCGTTCATGTAGTTTTGTCCGCAACTGTATATATATATATATATATATATATATATATATATATATATATATATATATATATATATATATTATATATATATATATATATATATATATATATATATATATATATATATATATATATATATATATATATATATATACATATATACACAGTCCCTGGCCAAATTATTAGACGCACTCGAGTTTTTTTAAGAATTTATCGCATTATACCAGTTTATATGCAGTTTAATGCATTCGCATTTAAACATAATTTAATGCATTTACATTTAAACATGGATGTGATGGATTTTTATGTTGGAAATTTATTTTACAATTTGTGTTTGTATGTATTTTCCATATATGGTATTACAGTGTGAGTCAATTAGTGCATTAACGCATACAAGTCAAAAGCTGCTCCAGTCTCGTTTGCGATGGCTTCAGTTGTGGATGTGTTTATCTGAAGTGTTTGTTTATTTAGCAGTTTTACAGTACATATTACGCATTGAACTGTTTATTTCGTGTGCAACATTTATAAATAATAATAAGTTTGAACACTTTATGCATGGGCAAAAAAGCTGAAATAAAGGCCCTTGTGAATGCTAAAGTACTTTCAAATCGCAAAATATCATGAAGATTGGAGATATCTGAAGCTAGTATATGGCGCATAAAACAGAAAATTGAGTCAGGGGAATAATTGATCCCAAAAGGAAAGAAAAAATGCAGCAGAAAGCCTGTTTTCACTCCAAGGGCAGAAAGATCTTTAAAGAAAGTTTGCCTTGAAAACAGATTTGCTACCACAAAACTGATAACATCGCAACTCCAAGGTATTAATGTGAATGCTTCTGTACGCACTGTTCGAAGAAAATTAATAGATTTAGATTTTAAGGCCTGTCGCCCTGCGGCCCTGCCAGGAAGCCCAAGTTAACACCTGCAATAAAAGCAAAGCGTCTGATGTGGGCCAAACAGTTCCGTGATAAAGATCTGGACTTCTGGAGATCGGTAAGTTGTTGCAATTTCTTTACAATTTCTTCACAAATAATGCATTTAACCTTTTTCTATGATGACAGAAGACCAGCTCAAATGTTTAGTGTTTTTTGTTGGTATTTTTGACAGGTCTGCTTCAGTGATGAAAGCACATTTGAAATTTTGCAAAACAAAGCTCAGTTTGTGCGTCGTTGTCACAGAGAAAAATTTCATCCTGACTGTGTTGTTCAGACTGTGAAGCACCCTACAAAAGTGATGGTTTTGTCAGTCATCAGCGGCAAAGGCACTGGACGTCTGTACGTGGTAAATGGTATGATGAAGCAAGATCAGTACAAAAATGTCTTGCAAAATCGGTTGATTCTGCAGCTCCAAAAATGGTTTCCAAATGGGGAACCATTCACTTTTATGCAAGATGGAGCTCCCTGCCATACAGCTCGATCTGTCAAAGCTTTTTTGGCAGAGCAAAATATTCCTCTGTTGGATTGGCCAGGTAATAGCCCGGATCTGAACCCCATAGAAAACATTTGGGAGTTGATGAAAAGAGAAGTGGCTAAAGATGTCATTACAAACAAACCTCAACTCATAGAAAGAATAATTTATGTCTGGAATCATCATCCTCAAATGCAGGAGACGGTACCGTCCTGCATTGACAACATGTCGTGCAGAGTTAAAGCTCTTCTAGTGGCTAAAGGCGGCTCAACAAAATATTGACATTTAAATATATTTATGTCTGTTTTTTTTAAAGAGTCAATAAATACATATCGTTCTTTCATAATATTGTTTTATTTGTAATATAATATAGATAATCAAATGGATAAGCAAAAAACATATATTGTACCTGGTAAATACATAATTCCTGTATGGTATCACAAGATAATTTCCATTTTTCATAAAATTTTCTAGTGCGTCTAATAATTTGGCCAGGGAATGTATATATACATTTGATCTATAGCATTTATTTCTGTTTTCTGTTAAAAAGAATTATTATATAGTTTTAAAATTTTTTATGTCAACGTGCCTGTGTTGCTGAGTGGTTAGTACCATGGTTCGAGTCCTACCACTGATGATTTTTTTTAAAAATTTTTTTAGATTTTTTTAAATAAAATATACTTGTGAAGTTTTATAGAGATTATATACAAACATATGTAACAATATTTATACACTTTAACAAACGAAAAGATTTTTTTCAAAAGGCTAGAAATTCTAAAAATTTATTGCTTATGTGTCGTGATTAAGATACTTATGTTATTTTAGTTTTACATTTCAAGTTTTTTTACAACTAAGTTGAGTTTGTGCAAGGAAAATGAGTATACAACATGTTTATATACAGAATATAAAATATATAGAACTATAAAGTTGTTTTGATTTGCATTATAAATAACAAAAAATAAGCAAGATGATGATTTGAACTTGCCACATGGCGACCTTAAATGTTTTAAACAGTAAGGGGGTTTAAAAAGTTTGTTTTTAATAAGAACATAATTTCAAATTCTTATTTTATATTTAAATTAAACCATTTTATTAAATATATTATTTTAAAAATAATTAAAACTTAAAATTATTTAATATTGATGTAATAGGGAAATTTAGAGTATTACAGCCATTACACCACGCCCCCGTTAAACATTCTAAACCGAGTGCGCAACAATTACAGAATTTAGATTACCATCAAAATAGAATTATACTCCATTATTTTTTGGCTTACCTTTTAGATTAGGGATTGTCCATAAATTATGCAACACTAAATTTCACTGACGAAAAAAACAAAAAAGATCAAATTTTTCTCACGCAGAGTCGTAAGTTAAATAAAAAATCAAAATTGCTCATTGAGTTTCATGAAAATCGCCACCTAAATGAACTTAAGATCTCCTTCTTCTTTTTTTAAATAAATTTAGCATTGCATAATTTATGGATGATCCCTTAGCGTTTTATAGTCTATAGTTTTTAATGGTCTAAGATCTTCTTAGTTCTGTCATTTGTAGCATTGCGTACAAACATCTGTAAGTGTAAACATCTTGCATATGTTGCACTAAACCACTGAGCTATCAATGATATGTGTTTAGTAGAAAAACAAACCTAATTATAAATCTCTTATATGCTCTAGGTATGTGGAAAAGATGTGCATGTTAATTTGGTCTTAAAGCAATTTTTCAAAATGAATTATTTTATGTAAAAATAATGAAATAAACAAATAATAGGTATAGAAATGATCGGTGTGGAATAAATGTATAGAAATGGTAGGTTTGGTAAAGATCCGTATTTTATGGGTCCGGAAAACTAGGATATATATATAAGGAAAATGTATAGAAAAGGTCAGTGTGGAATACGCTTACAAAGACCCGTATTTTTACGGGTCAGATCAGCTAATATATATATATATATATATATATATATATATATATATATATATATATATATATATATATATATATATATATATATATATATATATATATATACATATATATATATATATATATATATATATATATATTATATATATATATATATATATATATATATATATATATATATATATATATACATACACTGAGGCATATTTGTTTAGACGCATCTATTTTTTTCTCTTTGTCTTAATTTTTTTCTATGAATTGTCAACTGATATGCATGCAAGTTATTATCAAAATAATTGTTGTGTTGTGGGCTAATAAAAACCACAAAAAAACTTTTCTATGTCTCTTTATTAACATGAGAGTATGTTTGACATACAAAAGTACATTTTTAAATTGGAATATATCTATAGACGCAGTCATATTTTTGACATTAAAAGACGGAAATTAGTAATGCCTATGTCCTCCATTACACTGGATCACCTAAAAAATTCTGCCTTTCATTGACTCCACTAGTCGTTGAAGTGTAGTTTGAACCAACTCGGACCATGCTTCAAGGATTTTACACTTTAACTCAGTAACAGTTTTAAATTGGTGTCCGGCTGCTTTAGCGTCATAAACTTTTCTTGATAACATTCCCCACACGTTCTCGATTGGATTTAAGTCTGGGCTACAAGCTGGCCATTCGAGAACCGGGATGTTGTGGTCTTTAAACCATTTCATAGAATGCCTAGATGTGTGAATTGCAGCATTATCTTGCTGAAATATCGCATTATCGTCCATGTTTTCATCCATATAAGTTATGAGAACATCATCCAACATTTCTGTATACTTTATTGAGTTCATTTTAGGTAAACCACAACACAGAGTCAATTTTCCTGAATAAGAAAATCCACCCCAAACCATTAAACTTCCTCCTCCATAGTTTCGTTTTGTTTGTGGGTCATTTATTCCTCTTAGATCATGTCAATAACAACTGTAAGAGTCCGGACCATCTAAATTGAGCTTTTTTTCATCTGAAAATATTACGTTTTGCCACTCATGAGTCCAATGCATATGGTTTTTAGCAAACTGTAATCTAGCAATTTTATGGTGTTTTTTTAACATTGGTTTTTGGTGTGGTTTCTTCCACTTTACATTTGGTTTTGTACGTTGAATATGTGCAACATGTTTATTGGTGACAGGCAATAATAATTTATCCTTTATTTGTGTTGCATTCGATTTATTTTTGGTTGCTTCGAAGCGAATTCAATTAGTTTGCCGATTTGTTAATACTTTGTTGCCGTTTGTTGCTTTTTTTACACCGTAATTGTCACCTTTTGCAATGTAGTTTTGTACAACATGGTCAGATCTTCCAATTTTTCTTCCTATTTCTCGTATAGAAAGTGCTGGTGAGATTTCTGAGCCACAATATAAACTAATTTGTATTTTTTCAGTATCTGTCAAATACTTTCCTTTAGGCATTTCGTAAAATGCAATAAAAATGATGCTGGAAAAGCAAAAGATCAAATTACACTAAAATTTAACAATTTACTTGTGTAAAAGTGATTAAAAATCAATAATTACCGTTATTAACCTGATTGCGTCTATAGATATATTCCAATTAAAAAATGTGCTTTTGTATATCAAACATACTCTCATGTTAATAAAGACACATAGAAAAAATTTTTTTGTGATTTTTATTAGCCCACAACACAACAATTATTTTGATAATAACTTGCATGCATATCAGTTGACAATTCATAGAAAAAAATTAAGACAAAGAGAAAAAAATTGATGCGTCTAAACGAATATGCCTCAGTGTATATATATATACCTATAGTATTACTTATGGGGACAGATTTTACAAAAAAACTAATACTTATAAGAACATTAGCATTGTCAGGGACATTTTTGTGTACCCGTTAATTTTTTGTACCCGTAAGCATTTTTTTTTAGTAAAAAAATGTCCCTTTAAACAACTTTTATAAAAAAACGGAAAGTAAATACATTGATTATCAAATAGCCTGACTCGAAACGGAGTGCTGCTACATAGACTGAGGTTTTGGTTTGGGTCAGCATCAAGGTTAGGCTTAGGGTTAGGGTTAGGGCAAGATTCAAATATGATTATATAACTGTAATTAATTGTTTTTGTAAATAGATGAAAATAAAAATGAAATATTATATATTATAAATAAATAAAAATAAAAAAAATAAAAATATAAAATATACTTTTATGATAAAATAATTGATTGAAATATGTATAAAGAAAAATAGAAATAAATTAAAAAAAAAAAATGTATATATATAAATATGATAAAAATATTATAAAAAAAGGAAAAAAAAATACATAATGAAAATAAAAAAAACATGTCCCCGTAAACGCTGACTAGGAGTGTATACATATAACAGTTAATCTACTTAAGATATATTTTGGATAAGTTCTGATTGATTTTTTTTTAGATGACAATCTTCAAACATTTTCTCGCTCGTGTAATTGGTTTAATAATTCTTCCAATTGCAGTTTATTTATTTTTTTTTGGTTTGCACTTTCAGTCACTACCATATAGGTAAATTGTTTTTTATTTTAAAACTTTAAAAAATATTTCAACAGAGTGTATATCCTTGTAAGAACACACACACTTATGTTATTAAAAATGATGACAAATTTTTTACAGCGACAAAAAAGTTTGTTTTGATAAACTAAGTAGTTAAGTAGTCACTTTAGAACTCGGGGTAAAAGGGAAAGTTTAAAATGTTGGAATTTTGGGAGAGATTGTATTTGTGCATATTTTTCCAAGTAATGCACAGTGGTGCAAAACCTCAAAAAAACTTTCATTAAAAAAGTGCAGAAGTTATATTAAATTTTTTTTTTTAAATTATTCATAAACTAAAATATTTTTTTTGCCATTATGTTTAAGATATCTTAACCTCTATGTCAAAAAGATTTCACTTACTTAAAGTGAAAACTTTCAAAAATTACTATTAAAAAATGCAAAAAATGCAGCTTTTTGTAATTTTGAATTGTTCGTTTAAAAGACATCCTTCTCAAGCTAATCTAACTCAATCTTTATTAAGTTCTGGTTATGGTAGTACCTCATAAAAAAATTCAGCTGCATATATTCATGCATTATGATAAGTTTTAAGCTACAAACTCGCAACCTTTTTTGCTCTAATATTCTCAATGTTTATAATTCATATAAAATATATATAAATGCCAAAAATTTAAAAATTTTTTATACCAATAATTAAGTCATTTTGCTAGGTTAAAAAAATTTGCTTTTTTGTTTTAAATGATTTAATACGTTCTTATTTAAAGCGTGAATTTTTTGAAAAAAGGCATTTTTTCATGTATTTTATTATACCGCCCGAGGGGTAGAAACTTTTTTTATTATATTTTCCTATAATACAAATGGTATATGACACTCTGAAAATTCAGTTCAAATTATCAAGTTTTTTAGTTTTTATAACAATTTTAAAGTCGAGTACTTTTGATGCATTTGGCGATTGTTAACAACAATTTTTTTTAGTATTATTGGAATGGCTTTATTTATTTCCATAGACACGAATTTTCTATTTTAATTAGTTACACAAAAAAAATATAATATGAATAAGATCGTGGTGCAAAGACAAAAATAATATTTATAAATTTATATTAAAATAACATTTATCAAAATACTAATTTATTTAAAATTACTATGTTAGTTTATTAATATTAATCATAATAGTACTCAGGCAAATCAACATCACTATTTTTTAAGTCTTGTAATAATCCAATAAAAGAAGCTCTTTCTTCTTCGTCTGCCTCTACTTCCTTATCAATCTCTTCTTCTTTGTTTGCCTCTTCTTCCTTACCGGTCTCTTCTTCTTTGTTTGCCTATTCTTCCTTATCGGTCTCTTTTTCTTTATCACTCTTCTTCTTCAACCAAGTTTTTCTCCTTCCAAGTCACTTTGCCTGGTTAAATTTACTTTTTTGAAATAAATAATTTGTTTTTTTAGTAAAAAGACATTTTTTCATGATTTTTATCTATTTTAAAGTCAAGAACTGTTGATGCATTTGGTGGTTTTTGAATCACTTTTATTTCAATAGAAACAAATTTTTTATTAGGTATACACATTTTATTTTGCACATTTCCCCAAAAACCACTACAAAAAAGATACAAATAATGATTTTCTATAACTTTGTTGTTAATAAGATGAGTTTTTATTATTCATTTTTTGTTGTTGTTGTTGTTGTTAATTCACCTCCCCAAGGCTGAGAAGGCCACTACAGACAAGGAGGCTACCTAATTGTGGTTATAACCCTCTCTCAACTCTATAACTCTGAAACACGAAGCTTGATGAACAAGGCTGTTGGGCGAAGAAGCAAGTTTAGGGCGGTACTACTAGGGAAATGGTGGGGATCGAACTCTTGCTTATAAAGCAAGCGCTCTACCACTACACACTACCGCGTATACCGCATATTTTAGAAATGTTAGTAAAATTAACTGACTTGAACATATAAAAAAATATATAAATTCATCATGAAGTGTTATTGCTGAAAAATGCAGAACTTTACTAACAGAAAAACAAAAGTCTTATTATGACCTTAACTTAAAAGAAAATCAACTTTTCAAAATACGTCTTTTTACTTTCCTTAACCAATGTAAATTGAAAATGATCAAATACTAATGTTGGAAATTCCGTTTCCTAATGTGCGTGTTCAATTGACTGAAGGGTTTTTTAATCAACAAACCGATTACTGCAAGAAACAGTGCTATCCACCCTTTTTCTATATGTAGCAGTATTTTTTGGTATTTTGTTGCGGTATTTACTCTCGATTACTCAAACAAAAAAATAAGAGGTTTTTTATTTTATTAAATTAATGTTTTTTTATCAATAAATAGTATTAATAAATAAATGTTATGTATCTATAAATGCTGTCATTAAATATAAATACAAATATTTATAATTATATGTCATTAATTTATAAATGCTATTTTGAATAAACTTCTTTTATAAAGGTCCAAAATACAAATGCTGGGATAAGAAAGAGTATCAAACTAAATAACGAGCTTTGTCTAATTTATCAAAAACTACTCATATTGAGAAGCTCTTATTAGTGGCTTCTGCTAAAGCAATGAAAAAACCAGATTTGGCATACGTCTGTGAAGTCGAGAAAATAACGAACCAAATAAATAAGCAAGTTGAAGAAGAAGAAGAGAGTGATAAAGAAGAAGAGGTTGATAAGGAAGAAGAGGAAGACGAAGAAGAAAGAGCTTTTTTTATTGGATTATTACAAGACTTGAAAAATATTACTAACTAATGCAATTACAACTGTTTAAATAGAAATTTAAGTGATGTTGATTTGCCTGAGTACTATTATGATTAATATTAATAAACTAACATAGTAATTTTAAATAAATTAATATTTTGATAAATGTTTTTTTTTTATATAAATTTATAAATATTATTTCTTTCTTTGCACCATAATCTTATTCATATTATATTATTTTTTAAAAGAGGTTGTCTATAAATTACGTCATGCAATTTTCAACTAGCTTTGACCTCCCCCCCCATCACAAAATCGTAACACTTGTAAAGCAAGTTTTGTATGAGTTGTCACAAAACCACTAATAATACCGATTCCAATAATACTCAAAAAAATTGTTGTTAACAATCGGCAAATGCATCAAAAGTACTTGACTTTAAAATTGTTATAAAAGCTAAAAAATTAAATAATTTGAACTGAATATTTTTAAAAGTGTCATATACCATTTGTATTATAGGAAAATGAAATAAAAAATGTTTCTACCCCTCGGGCGGTATTATAAAATACATGAAAAAATTGTCCTTCCTTATCATGGTGCGAATATATGTTCAGAGTATGTTTCAAACATGGATCTCCTGCTTCTAAAGCAAGCGCTCTACTGCGCCACGGCCGCAATATAAAATCATTTAAAACAAAAAAGTAAATTTTTTTAACCTAACAACATGACTTAATTATTGGTATTTATAAAAAAATTTTAAATTTTTCGCATTTATATATATTTTGTACGAATTATAAACATTGAGAATATTGGAGCAAAAAAAGGTTGCAAGTTTGTAGCTTAAAACTTATCATAATACATGAATATATGCAGCTGAATTTTTTTATGTGGTATTACCATAACTTGAACTTAACAAAGATTGAGTTAGATTAGCTTGAGAAGGATGTCTTTTAATCTATGTACAAGTCCTGTTAATAAACATAAATAACTAACGTACATATTTTTAGATAATATAAGCAGTATAATTCATTTAAAAAAAATAAAAAATAAATTTTATGTTTTAAAAAATTTTGAATTGTGGCCAATTTTTTGAGGTTTTGCGCCACTGTGCAATGTTTTTAATTTTCAATTTTTTGTTTGTTGATATTTTTAATTTTTTTGATCAAAATGTTGGCTTTTTTTGAAAAGGAGTTCATTAGTCATATTTATCGAAGTCATTTTCATCACTTGTATTTAATTCTAATCAAATCTAATTTTCAAAAAAAGAAAAAACTAGACAAAAAACTAAGCAGCTCTTTTTATTATTCGAATGAAATGAAAATGAAAATATTTTTCTCTAATCTATCGTTAGGATTTAACTTTATAAAGAACCACATGCATAAATTTGTTTTCATCTTTAGATGCTTGCAGTATCTTGTATACAAAAGATTTGATTTGCTCATTTCTGGCATTAGGAATAAGCCAAAAGTTGAGGTCCTTTTTTGCTAAAAAAAATCTAAATTCGAAGTTCATTTAAAATAAAATTATATCATTTAACTGTCAAATTTTGTTTTATAATGTTTAAAAAAATAAGCAAGTTAAGACCTTAATGGCAAAATCATATAATTGAATACATATTTTCTAACAAATAGTCAGAGTTATTGTTACTTAAGGTCAGTTTCCACTCATCTGTTTTTCTATGGGAACTGTAAGGGAATGCAAAAATACTTAAGGATGCTTTTGATTAAGTTTTGCTTCTGATAAATTAAAATTTATGCTATGCATGTTCATGTAATTGTTTTTCCATTTCCTGTTTAAATAGAAAAAGGGATGAGTGGAAACTTACCTTAAGATATATTTTTAATTGATTTTCATGTGTTGTTACTTAAAGACGTTTTTAATTGCTTTTCATGTGTTGTTACTTGTATATGCTTTTTAATTGCTTTTTATGTGTTGTTGACCTCAACTTAAAGGCATTTTTAAATTGCTTTTTAACCTAATAAGTTATTAATGTGTAGTTTCCCATATTATCAAAAACTTTTAATAAGTTGTAATTGCATTAGTTAGTAAACAGCAAAAACAAACAGCGCAACTTATAAACTGCTTTCTAAGTTTTTGATGTTTTGGAGTTTTTCTTTGTATTTTACTTTTTTTTCTTTGCATTTTACTTTTAACACATTATGAAGATTATATTAAGTTATTTCAAGAAGTTGAATTCTACAATATTATGTTTTAGTGGACCAGGAGATGGTTTCTTTAGTTCTTCTTTTCAATCTACTTTGCAGGGAAATCAACTCTATAGAGCACGATTGCCTGGGGGTATGCATTGATTTTTATTTTTAAATTTTGTTTTAGCATAGTCTGCATTACAGTTATTAATGGTGGTTAAAACTCTCCCATCTTAATTGTTAACCAATGTTAAGCTTTTTTGCTATGGGTTGTTTTATTTTTTATTATTGATAACATTATCTTGTTCTGTTTTTTTTGGCTTGTACTCCTTGTTGTTTTGATTGATTTTATTATATAAATATTGGGTGTGGCAAAAAATAATTAGAAAAATAAAAAAATAAACAAATAAAATAAACAAATAAAACTAAATTATATATGCCTTATTATTGTCTATGACTGTTTGATTCTGAGTCAAATCACGAGCAACTCAAACACCTTGTTTTGAGCAATAACAGAACTGATTCAGATAATGTAAAATAGTGATGTTACAACACCCATGAAACCTTGCCAAGTCAGGTGCAGGTTGCAATGGGTTACTCTCTATTAGCTCTTTTTATTGGTCTAGATCCAACTTCAGAGGATGTGTAGGCCTGATTTTATCTTCTTTTTCATTGAAAGTTTATTTCATTGCAATGTTTGAACCAATTTGATGCTGTAGCATGTGACACAGAGGGATGAGCTATTGCACCACTAATTTTTTGAGCAGCTTCTTTAGCAGAATGGGTTATTTGGTATTCATATAACAGATAATGCCATTTTTTAAGCAAATTTTTTTTCTTTTATTAATGAAATGTTGTAAATTTTTTTTTTTTTTACATATTTTCAGAACTTGCTTATGGCGCTGTTGTAACGCTAAAAAACTACAAAACAGCTGGCGTTCTGCTGCACTCACATCATCATCTTTATCCAAAAGAGCATCCACCAGAGCAGCAACAAGTATTTTTTAAGTTTGGATGCAGTTTTTAATTGAAGTTTTTATTTTTTATTTAGTTTAAATTTTTAATTTGATTTTTTCAACTTAGTTTTCTTTCTTAATTTAGATTACTGGCTATTCACACAAAGATTCTAACAATGACTGGATGATTCATAAGCCTAACAAGCTATACAGTAATCTTTTATTTTATCTCAATGTTGAAATATAATTAAGTATTATTTATAAGGATTAATATATATTATAAATTAATAAATATATTATAAAAAATTAGAAATATATTTTAAGATGAATCCGATCCTGTTGAATATGTTTATGATGGTGACCTAGTTGTTCTACAACATGTAATGTAAGTGCAAGTTGTTCATAACTTATTATGATGTCATTTGATTTTTTTGGGAGGAGATTTTTGAGGAGGAAGTTTAGTTAGTTGAATTTTATTGTATTTGAATTAAACCAACTTCATTATAAATATTAAAAATTTTTTATTATTAAAAATAAGTAAATAAGTTATTCTAAATTATAAATTATAAATTTTAAATTATAAATTTTTATATCTATATTATCTAAATTATAAATTTTTATCATATAAATTATAAATTTTATATCTATAATATCTAAATTATAAATTTTTTATTATTAAAAATAAGTAAATAAGTTATACTGATATTCACATTTATTTGATTTGCTGTAGGACTAAAAGAAACTTACATTCTCATAGAGAGAAAGCTCCCATTAGCAAAAATTTACAACAAGTATCTGGCTATGGAGAGGTAAAAAGGGTAGATATTTCCTTCAAAATCTAAATTCTACTATTATTTTTAGATTTTTTATTTATTTTTAGAATGGAGTTGGTGATGCAAATGATTATTGGCGTATTGAAATTTACAAAAATCCAGGAAAAAATGGACGTGTTAGTACAGTTAAAACTGTGTTCAAGCTGATACATGTTAATACAAAATGTGCTTTGCAAGAAACAGACCAACTTTTGCCAAAATGGTAAAAATGATTAGTGTATGGAGTAAAATTGACGCAAATCAATAATAATATTTTTTTGATTGCTGACCAAATTAATGAAATAAAACAAATACATAAAAAAAATACTTGAAAGTAAAAATAATACTAGAAAAATAATTGTTTCCTTTGTTTAAATATGTCACAATAATTGGTTTGTTATTTTCTGGTCTGTTTTCTTTAAAATTTGTAAGAGAGTAGTAAATTTTTTTGAACACTTTTGTAAAATTTTTCCAAGCTTTAAGGTTTGACTTTTATTTTTCCAACATCACCAGCTTTGAGGTTTATTTTTCCAACATCACTAGCTTTGAGGTTTATTTTTCCAACATCACCAGCTTTGAGGTTTATTTTTCCAACATCACCAGCTTTGAGGTTTATTTTTCCAACATCACCAGCTTTGAGGTTTATTTTTCCAACATCACCAGCTTTGAGGTTTATTTTTCCAACATCACCAGCTTTGAGGTTTATTTTTCCAACATCACCAGCTTTGAGGTTTATTTTTCCAACATCACCAGCTTTGAGGTTTATTTTTCCAACATCACCAGCTTTGAGGTTTATTTTTCCAACATCACCAGCTTTGAGGTTTATTTTTCCAACATCACCAGCTTTGAGGTTTATTTTTCCAACATCACCAGCTTTGAGGTTTAAAAAGTTTAAGGCACAAGAGATAAAAAAAGTGGAAAATTCAGTCTCATTTAAAGTTGATCTGATATTTCATAAGTTGCTGGCCAAAGTATCCCAGAACTTGATATTGGGGATTATTTCAAATAAGAGAGGAAGCAAATCAGTTAAATAAAGAAGCAAATTAGTTAAATAAAGAAGCTAAAAAACAGCAAAAGTTTATGGCTCACATTGAAGTTTTTTAACAAATTAAAAGTAGGACTTAAAACTGAGTCCTTATTGTTGACCTTTAACTTTTGTAAAATGTGAGACTTCTACAGGACAGTATTATGTATGAGTTTATTGTATGGTAGTTAAAAGTGTGAGTTGTATATTAAATTAAATTTGATTAAATAATTTGATATATGTTAAACATACATAAAGCAAAGTTTAAAATCGTGTAACTCTATTTTGTTTAGGGGTTGGGAACAAAGAGAGATGGCATGCAATCCTAACAGGTTTGCTACTGGAACTACTTGGAATGTGGAAGGAAATGTGCATAAAAAAGGTTTTTCTATTAAATGATGGAATCATTACTTGCTAAATTTGATTTTGTTTTTTCATGTTCATAAGTTTATTTGCTTTTTATTTATTTAGTACCTGTTTTATTTTTGTTTTATCCATGTTGTACTTTTTTTCATTTATATTTTACTAATATCTGTTTATATGTTACATTTGTATTGTAATTATATTTATGTCTTATATATATATATATATATATATATATATATATATATATATATATATATATATAATTATTATTATTATTATTATTATTATCAAATAAGGATTTTAAAAATCCAATAATGTTAATAAATTGTTTACCAAGAAAAAAAAATTTTTTCATATTTTTTCACAACCATTATAATACACATTTCACCCTAAAGTACACATTTCACTCTAAAGTGCACATTTCATCCTAAAGTACCATTTTGTTTTATTGTACACATTTCATTCTAAAGTAGGCATTTCTTTCTAAAGAACACATTTCATCCTAAAGTACACATTTTACCCTAAAGTAAAAAAAAGTAAAAATAATAAAACGCAAAAGAAAAAAGCATGAAATTAAGTTTGCTTTATATTACTTTTATCAAAGGAATACAAAAAAAACATACAAGTTAATGTAGTAAAATAAAATGGGAGCACAATTTTTTATTGATTTTCATTCTACTTTCTTTTCAACCCAATTCAAAATTATTTTAGTAATTTATATGTTAATTTGACAATTTCCCATTGAAGGTTGCTTAAAATAGCTTATGATGAACCTTTCATTAACATTTAAAGCCTTTTAAAATACACCAAAATAAATCAAAAGGCAGTAAGCAAAGAAAAATGGAAAGTAATAGTTATGAAAGATGGCTCCATGATCAGTAACAAAGATATATTTCAGAT
Source organism: Hydra vulgaris (assembly GCF_038396675.1). Classification (NCBI taxonomy): domain Eukaryota; kingdom Metazoa; phylum Cnidaria; class Hydrozoa; order Anthoathecata; family Hydridae; genus Hydra; species Hydra vulgaris. The sequence goes on along the minus strand of NC_088928.1, from coordinate 3,068,264 downwards.
AAATTGCATCAGAAATACTCTGAACAAATTTAAAAACAACAGGTGGCATCTGATATCATGCAGATTCTGGAAAGTTAAAAAAAGTTATGGAGTGCAAAAATAGTCTTACATTTTGGTCAACAAAAAGCAGAGTTATTTAAAATATTTCTCATGAACTTACATGTTCAACATAAACTGTGAAAAAACTCTTTCTTCAAATACAGTAAGAAATATTTTACCTGTACAAAAATCTGTATGTATGGGAAAAACTGTGGTTTAATACAGCTGTTAGTAAACCCATGATAGCAGCCAGACATCTGCTCACTAGAATAAGGTGATGTAAGGAGAAAACTAGGTGATCTTTGGGTAAGTGAATTTAATGTTGAAAGTAACCTTAAAATAATAAGCAGAAAAAGTAAAGTTCTTGTTAAAAGATTTAAACTTTAAAAATATAGTAGTTGCTTTGTTGTACCTTGCAAGGTGGTGATGGGAGTGTTGGTATTTAAGGTTGTTTTAATTTTAACAGATTTGGTTTGTAACATTTGTACAAACTAAATCAATCATTACACTGAAATTGGTAGCTTGCAATAAAATTTGATTACTTGAATACTATTTTTGATATATTGCAGTTTTTTTATTGATAGGTTTTTGTTATTATGTTGATAATGTTTTTATATTCTATTGGATGCTTTAATATATCATCTAAGATGCAAGATTTGTTTAAAAAAAAGTTTTTTTGCAAATAAATAAAAATTAGTTCAACATATATTTTATTTTATATTTAACTTTTAAAATAGTATTCAACTTTAAATAATTTTTAAACAACAAAATCTTTATGCATTTATTTTTAAAGCACTGTATATTTTGTTTATTTATAATATTTATTTGTTAATCTATACTTTTGTAAAATTATGAACGTTTATCCATAATAAAAAGTTATAAAGGTTAATTTATAATTAATATTTATGCAAGGTTTAATATATAAATATATAAGATAATAAATATTCAAGATACTTTTAAATTTTATAAATAACTATATTATTGTTAAGATAATATATTTGTATAACTTGTGCCAGTTATTGAATAAACTTTTTTTGGATTAAAACTTAAATTATTTTTTTATATTTGTTAATACTAAAAAATTTTAATATTTAATTATTTAATTTAAATTTATTTACTCTTTTTATTTAAAGTTCCTGAAGTAAGCATCGAACTACTTGCACCATCATTTTTGGAGAGTGTTTATGAGTCACATGTTGTCATGTTGCAGGTAATTTTTAAATATTACTAAATTTTTCATATATATGTTATTATGCCATAAGTTTTATTAATACAAAATGATGTAATACTTGAAAAATTTTTGAGCAAAATCTTTTGTAAAGTAAAACATAAATTCCTTACATAGCTGAAAATTTTTATTTAAAAAAAATTCCTATTTATCTATTTTTAGTTGTTCAAACTAATACTTCTAGTGTATCATGAATGCTATAAAATTATTATACAACAGTTGCATAAATTATTGCAACAGTTGCATAAATTATTATACAACAGTTACATAAATTTTTATACATCAGTTGCATAAAATGATAACAATAAAAATTTATAGTTTTTATGTCAATGAGTATTTCACTTGATTATTATTTATTTGCTAGTTCAGACCTAAAATTAATTAAATTGGTAAAGAAATTTTTTTTCCTTGACTAAATATCATGCTTCAAAATATGCAAAAAATGATTTTTTTGTCATTTTTGAACTTCGTTTTTGTTCGAAGCTGTGAATATCCCATAATTTTTTTTCGTTATTATAAATCTTTACCTAGTTAAGTACCTAAAAGTATAAAAACACGTATGGGGAAGTAAAGGCTTAGCCTCAAAATCCAACTCAAAAACTAAATTCTAATCTTTTAACGCATTGATTGTGACACGATAATGGTTAAAGCCCTGGATTTACAAAAATTGTATAAAACGTAATGTTAACATATTTCAATTATTTATCAGATAGAAGAATAACAGTTGTGGCATATTTAAGAGTTATTGAAAAAAAAAGTACATGTTGTTTTACAATAATTTTTCTCTTATAAAACTTAACTTTTTTTAGCTCATTTCTTCGTTTATTAGCTTCTTTAAAATCATTTGTTGCTAAGAAGTAATCACTGTGGTGATGAATTGGAATTGGAGGACTTATTTTACATAAGATGTCATCATCTAAATATACTATGCTATCTTTCTGATTAGACCATTGCTAAAATTTTTTTCCAAATTAAACACTTTTCATACAGTCAATTAAAGTTCCAACTTCAGTTATCTGAAAATATTCAAACACAAAATTTATGGATTAATGAAACTTAATTTTTATAAAAAATAGTCATATAAGTTTTAATATTATTTTTGGTGTAATGTTGGTGTTACTTAGTTTTATGTGTTATAAGTTTTTTGTTTAACAATATATACAAAATTTTTACCTCTGCAACAACTCCTGAATATCATTGGTTTTTGTGAACGACTGCCACCCAATTATCTTTTAACCATATAAAAGAAAGTTTGGTTGCAAGTTTATATAATTCTTCTTAATATTTCTCAACTTCTTCATTTTCAAGTTCATTGTTACTCTCTTCTTCATTAGTCGGAGTAGTCAATTTTCCATTTCTTAACAGCTTACTCCATCTAGAGAACAAAGATTTTATTTTTTGGCTTGAAACAAACTTATTAGCTGTAAGATTTCTTATCACTGTGCTTACATCTGCTGGTGATATCTTATTTCCTGTATTTTCTCCATTTAAGTATTCTTAAAGAAGTTTATTCAGCTTAATGGAAAAACAAAAAGTTTTTCTTGTTGGCAATACCCAACTTAATTTATGGAACTTTTGAGAATATATGATGTTTATTGGGGTAGGCGTGATCTTAACCAATGCAGTTCTAGAATTAGAATGAATTTGCAAGGTTATTTTTAACTTTTCAATATAAACTTTTTTTACTTTATTTAAAAAAGAAGATTGTTCAGATTTTTTGTGCTGTCAGTATATGCTCTTCTAACTCAATAATAGTTTCAAAAAATTCAAGACAACCAGCGTCCTGGCAAAAACGTGTATTTAAACCGCAATTTCTTATCTTCTTTTTTTCACTCAAGGTTTTTCGCTGAAAGTTTCCTTTAGTACTTATGATAGGAACAAGCAATTCAATTGATGGTTCAACTGAAAGGTTGTTGTAAATCACTTTAACTCCAATTTCATAGTATCGCCACAAAGTCATGTAGTTTTCTCGGAACTCATAGGAGTACTAGTTGCTTATATTTGGAATTTTAGGACCAGTTAAATAAACATTCTCAATCTTTGCTACACTAACCACACCATTTTTGACGCCAAAACCATATTTCACTGCTTTTGCGACATCTGCTGTTGTCACTATGTCATTGCCAGTATATACGTAACTTCTTAGTATTGATTTAGCGCATGCACTTTCCCTATTGAATCGGTCTTTCCAACAGCAAGGCTTATGAAAGTCGTACCGTAGAAGTTTAAAGTTCTTATTTTTGCAGAGCTTGTACATAAATTCAACAGAACAGTTAGCGTTATCCGATTTTGCAAAAATATTTACTATTTCTGGCTCATCTAGGCGAAACTGATTTAGAACTGATTTTGCAATGCAGATAACAGAGCAAACACCTTGATTGCAGCGATATAAAATTGTTTGATAAACATGCTTTTTGAGAATGTCATTTTTTTTGGTAAAAAAACATCTATATGCATACTTATGCCTTTTTCCTGAAGTAGTCCTTTTGACCCTCTCTAAACTTCACAGGTAATATCTTCTGTGAATAGTCTTTTAACCAAAATGCTATTTTTTCATCTAGTTTTTTATATGCATCATTCTTTGCCTTTTCTTGTTGTGCATCTCCTAATAGGTGTTTCATATATTCTGTGATGCTGCCTATTGGATAGTTTAACATCATCACCAACATTGCATCTACATTTGGAGTAGGTCGCATGAAAGGTCTACAACTATTCCGTTCAAAACAACAACTCGTGTTGTAAGTAATATTTTTTGTAGACATTTAATTAAATTGTTTTTAAAAAAGTAAAAAATCTTAACTAACTAAAAATACGCAAAAAAGATTTATTATAATATAAAATAATAATACTCATAATCATATTCAGGAAACATCGGAGTAAAAATTATACTCAAAAAATATGATAGAGTAACAAGGAAATATAAATAAAGCGCGCTTATAAATAAATATAGAAGCACCTAGAAAATATCTATACTATTTATGTTATTTTTTCTGAATTATTGCAATTAGGGCTAGCAAAACCGGTAAACCGGTTTACCGGTAAATTAGTTAAAAATTGTTTAAATTTACCGGTAATTTTCAAATAATTTATTTATTATTTATGGAAATTCTGAATAAATTATTAGTAGTATTTTTTTCTAACTAAAAAGAAAAATTCTACAAATAAGCTAACTTTTTTACATATTATAAAAAAACAGTTGAAATCGCAAAAAATTAAGAACTTTATAATGGAAAAGAATTTCTTACAATATTACAATATGCATTTCTTAAAAAAAAATACAGCCTACTTGATTGATTTTTATTAAATTTTCGTTTTTTAATAGAGAAAGAAAAATATTTGCATACAATTAGGATTTGTTTATGTAGTTTATTTATAATTACATTCAGTTTATTTTGTGCTCGCGTCCCATCTGGTTACAGTTACAGGTGACATTTTATTTAATTTAAATAGTGTGTTAGTGAGTTTTTTTTTAATTATTTGGTTTTTTGCACTGGATGATAAAATTATTAAGTATCATAAAAAAAAATTGAAAATAAACACAAAACATAACTTTGAAAATAAAGCGAGTATTCTATATTTTTATTGTGTTGAGTAAGTATTTCACAAAAAGTCTTTAAAATTATATTATAGAATATATTTGTATTGTGTTCAAAAATTTACATATTGAATTTTAAAAAAAAAAAAAGCCTTATCTATGATGTCTACTGGATCCGGACAAAATCAGTTGTGAAATCATTTTCTACGTACGAAAGCTGGTGATTCAGCTATATGCAATGTATGCAAAGAAAATATAAAATGCTCTGCCGGCAGCACAAGTGGTTTGCACAATCACCTTATCAGAAAACATAAAATTAATCTGCTAAAAAAAGTTCAACATGATGCAGAAGCTAGCTGTTCTAATATCAATACCACAACATCCGTTACGAATGATACAAATTCTAGATCAAAAATTTCTGATTATTTCAACATTATTAAAACGATTGATGACTCATTTCCAGCTGTTTTAACACGACTGACAGCACAAGATTGTTTATCATTTAAAAAGATTTGCACATCATGCGATCTTCAGCAGTTATTTAAATCCAAAGGATATGATTGCCCAAAGTCTCCAAAAACAATTAAGAAAATGGTGTTGCAGTACGGTGACAAAATCCGAAAACAAATCGTTACAGAATTATCAGAAAGAATAGCCTGTGATGAATTATTCAGCTTGGCTTTCGATGAATAGACATCTCTCAAAAATCAAAGGTTTATGAATGTGAATGTCCACTCGCGCGATAATGTATTTTGGAATCTCGGATTGGTTAGGATTAAAGGATCGATGCCTGCTGAAAAATGTATAACGTATCTTCAAAATACACTTAAAAAATTTAGTATTGCGATAGAAAATATAATTTCCATTACTACGGATGGGGCCGCCGTAATGAAAAAGGTAGGCAGATTACTGGACGTAAATCATCAACTTTGTTTAGCCCACGGCATTCAGTTATCAGTAATTAAGGTGCTGTATAAAAGATCTGTTTTGGATAATATTTCCGTAGAAAATCCAGAAGTGGCTATTACTGAATTTGAACATGGTGAAGATGAAGAGGACGATGTAATGGAAGATATTAGGGTTTTTGACGTTATTGAGGATACATCAACTACTGATTAATCAATTCAACATGAAAGTATAGGTCCAATAATAACAAAAATTCGAAAAATTGTTGTCATGTTCCGTAGATCACCAACAAAAAATGACATCCTCTAAAAACATGTTAAAGATGAATTTAAAAAAGAACTTACGCTAATCCTTGACACAAAAACACGGTGGAGCAGTATGTTGATAATGTTGGAAAGAATTTATGAGATTAAAAGTTGTGTTTGTAAGAGTCTAATCGATATCAAATCCAATATAGATTTATCAGAAAATGATCTCAATGTTGTATCAAATATAATAATGGCTTTGCAACCTGTTAAAGTAGCTGTGGAAGCTCTCTGTTCAAGGGACACGAATCTATATGTTGCAGATTTGACAATTAGGTTCAGGTTGGATGAACTAAGTAACCAAAATAATTTCTTAAGTAATGAATTGAAACAAGATTTAATATTTCGAATAAGTGAGAGAAGAACCATATATTCTGATATATATTCATATCTTCATGAACCATGTCCATGTACAGCTTTAAATAATGAAAATAATTATGGAGTGTTTAATAAAACAAGTATATTGGTTATGGAAAAAAATATTGTAGAAATCATTCAACAATTTTTAAAAAACGATTCCGAAACTACTGAAGCTGAAGTTGTGCAAGTGTATGAAACTGAATCAACTAGTGAATCTACGGTTTTATCAGCAGTGGCGACATCAAGTCAAGCAATATCAATGAAGGAAAAACTTGATTTAGTAATTAAAAAAAAAAAAGATAACTATTGCTCATGAAGAGATTAGTGATCCGAAGACAACATTCGGTCTTTTAAATATAGTCAGGAAAGAAATGGCGTGTTTCAAGGAACAAAATATTAAAGGAAAATATTTAAACAAACTCCAAAAGTATATTTCAGCAGTCCGCCCAAAAGGTGTAGAGTCGAAAAGAGCTTTTTCTGCAGCAGGTTTAATTGGCACAAGGTACAGAACAAGTTTAAACGACGAAACATTAAATGTAATGTGTTTTTTAAGAGCTTACTTCAATAAACAATTGATGCTCCTTAAAAAGAATTGACTATATTAATTATTTTTATTTTAAAAATGAAGTTTTCTTTATGTTTATGTTTGTTTATGTTTACGCTAAAATACAAAAATGTTAATGTATAATAAATGAATTAATTATATTTTATTATATAAAAAAAATCTTTTCGATTGTTTAATTTATTTATTTTTAACTAGGATGGACCTGTAAACTGATGCTGTTTTACTAATATATTAATTTGTTATGCTTTTTGTTGTTTTCAGTCTTTAGATTATTACTATTTAAGCCTTTAGAAAAAACACCGGTAAATTACCGGTAACCCGGTAATAACCGAATTACCGGTTTTTTAAAATATCGGTAAATTTACTAGCACTAATTGCAATACCACATAGGTATTTTTTATAAATAAGGTAGATTAAAGGTCAATACAAGTTTTTTTGAACTTAAGTGTACAGTGAACCCAGGGCTTTAACCATTATCATGTTACAATCAATGAGTCAAAATATTAGAATTTCGTTTTTGAGTTGGATTTTGAAGCTAAGCCTTTACTTCCCCATAGGTGTTTTTATTCTTTTAGGTACTTAACTAGGTAAAGATTTATAATAACAAAAAAAATTATGGGATATTTGCAGCTTTGAATGAAAACAAAGATCAAAAATGACAAAAGAATCATTTTTTACATATTTTGAAGCATGATATTTAGTCAAGGAAAAAAAATTTCTTTACCAATTTAATTAATTTTTGGTCTGAACTAGTCAATAAATAATAATCAAGTGAAATACTCATTGTAAAGTATTTACTTTGCTTTTTTTTCGAGTTTAAAAATGCCTTTGACACCATTTGGTCAATATTTCAAAAAATTTAGTCAAATTTTGACATCTAATATCTCGAGAACCAATTAATATTTTTTGAAAAAATTTCGGAGTTGAGCTTCTAGTATGAATAGTAACAACATTAAATTTTGAAGAGGGTCACTGTTGAGCTCTGTCTGATTCTTACAGAAAGTGGCTCTAAAGCAAACGTTGGCATTCGCTTAAAATTGTTTTTAAAATTAATGCATATCTTCATCAATTTTTTTTACAAATAGTTATGCGATTGATAGTTTTTTATTTATTATAAAAAAAACATATTTATTATAAAAAAATAATAAGTTACTAAAATTTAAAACGCATTTTCAACGACTTTAAAAGAAACCATGATAATACTAATACTTACTTCAATAGCGTTACTTTTAAGTTTAATAATTAAGTGCCCAACTAAAGAATTATGTTTTAGCGCAGTTTTTACTTGTGTTTGAAATAGCATGGGAAATTTTAGTTAAAATGAATGCATTTGCAATTACTTTAAAGAAAACAAAGCTAAAACATTGCTTTTTTTAATTTTATTGTTATCGTTAAATTAATGTTTGCTTGCCTTTTTAAAGTTTTTAAAATTTTTTTTAAGATTTGCAGAAATATTTTTATAGAATATATAGAACTATTATGTTTATTATAGTTTTCATTTTTTACTGTGCGTTTAACAACACCAATAATATGATATTTTATTATTAATTACTTAATACTATAAATATAATAATATCATATCAGGCTCGTTGGAACAAAAATTATATTAGAGGTGGCGGGGCAGTACTGGATTAACGGGCCCCAAAAAAATCTTAGGGACCTTTTTTTTTTTTTTATTTTTAGTCCTTTTTTCAGTCAATTTTTTAAAAATTATTTATTTGAAAAATTATTGTGAGGGCACATGCCCCTGCCCCTCCCCCCCCCCCCCCCTCCTTGTTGCTACAGGCCTGCATATTAAGTATTTGTGGAGGTGCACAACCAACTATATCTAAAAAAAAGTCCTCCGTATCTAGAGTTTCTCTTTAAAAAAAAAAAAAAAAAGTGTGTGTAGGTAGGGGAGGGGAGGGGGAAGGGTAAATGCATGTCTCCCCCCTCCTTTCTTGTCAGCCTTGTTATTTGACATACCTCTTAAATTAGAGGTTTTGTAGGAACCCCCTCTGAGCCTTGAAAAAAGAATTTAATTTAAAAAAATTTAACTAGGAGATGAAAAGTTAGCCTAGGTGAAATTTATTCAGTAGTTGAAGACCCTAACCCTAACCTTAAAAAAAACAACAAAGAATTCTACACTATTTGGTATTAAAATGTTTTGAAATATGATGGACAAAATGAAAGGTTAGAATAATTGATAACTAGGTAATAAAGTTTTTAGAAAAAATTAATGACAACAAAATAAGAAGCAGTATATTTAACAGTTTTTTTGTAGGTCCAGAAAGAGACAACAGATACAATATTTATTGTAAGGCAAATTTAAGTAAGGTTTTTGTAAATGGGAGAAAGTGTGGTGCTCATTGAGAGCGCATCAATTGTAAGTGCGCATTAATTTTAAGACCTTGCATATATGTAACAAAGTACAGAAGGCTGTTAATATGGTTGGTTTAAAGTGTAATAATTGTACTTTTGTTAAATTCAGAGATATCAAAAAGGTGATCCAAATAAAGAAATAGTGCAAAAAAACAAAACAGTGTGTTTGTAAGTTTTATTATCTTGGAGATACAATTGGATCAAATAAGTGAATCAGAAGAAGCACCAAGAGCAAGAGTAAGGTAAAAGAGTAAGTAAGTCTGAGCCAAGCTCAGAGAATTATCTCCACTTCTAACAACAAGAGGAGCATCATTAGTGATTAATGAAAATTTATACACCTTGCCACATATGTCTATATGTATAGCAATGAAATCCAGGCAGTTAAAATAATGATGTTTAGCGTATTGAAATAACAGAGAAAGTAGTGATCAGATGAATGTTATGTGACTCTAGGAAATAAGAAAAGAAGCAATGATCTTAAACATAGGTTAGGAATGGTGAGTGTATTTGTTAGGGTAATATCAGAGAAGATATGAGGCTTTGGGATTTAGAGCATAAAGATACAGTTTTTTGGGTATCAGCATGTCAAAAGTTTTATAAGAAAATATAGATGTAGAAATAGGTCAATTTGGAATATAGTGTGTTTAAAAATGACATAAGACTGTGCATATGAGAAATTATGAACATTATGAGAAATAATAACATTATGAGAAATAATACAGTAAAATTAGCTTACCTGGATTAAAAAGTAACGAAACTGTGAATATTTTTTTCAAAATCAAAAAATCGAAATATATATCAATAAAAAAATAAATAAAAAATAAATTTAGATAATTAAATGCTTTTTTTGAATTATAAACTGTTTCAGTTTACTTTTTAGACTAATAATGGTTTTAAACCAAAAGAGGGGGAATTCACTTCTCAAGCATGGCATTGGCCTATTAACTACAGAGTGAGTTATTCAATTTTTAAAATAAATATAAAGAATTTTAATTTATTAAAATAAATTAATTTTTGATATATTTGTTAGGGACAAGCATTTTCTGGTGGAGATGAACGCATCTATCTTCTTGGAAACCCTGTAAGATTTTATACCATAGATACATAAAAGATTTTTAAAAAATAATAGAACAAACCAAGAATATGTTGCTATGATATAAAAAAAAAACATTCAACAATGCTGTCAAAAACATGGAAATTTATCCATTAACAACTTGTTACATTTATATATATGTTTTATATTTTATAATATCAAATAATAAATATAATGGAATCTACCAGGGGTACCAGTATGAAATAAGCGTTGAGATGCAAATGTGTTGATAAGAAACATTTGTTGTTAGCAAGCCATAATTTTTTTTTTGTTTGCTTGCTACAACATCTGTCAAACATATCAAGTCATTAAACAAACAACATATTTGTTTATCGTGCTTAAGATGTTGAATTTTCTTATCATTAAGTTTCATCAAATGCTTGTTGAGGCGTATGGTGATCATGCTATATCAGAAGCAACATACAAAAAATGGTTTCAACAGTTTAAAGATAATGATTTTAATGTGAGAAATGAAGAATGTAGAAGACCACCAAAATAGTTTGAAGATGCGGATTTGGTCTTGATTTGGTCTTGATTTGATTTGCAAGCAATATTAGATAAAGATAAAACTTTATGTCAAAAGCAAAATGGCAGTAATATTAAATGTTGTACAACAAACGATTTCTGATTGTTTAAAAGCTATGGGAAAGATCCAAAAGTGTGGAAAATGAGTGCCACATGAATTGAATGAAAGACAGATGAAAAACTGAAAAAACACGTAAAATTTTGCTTCAAAGACATAAAAGAAAATCAATTTTGCATCAAGTTGTTACTGGCAATGAAAAATGGATTTATTTTAAGAATTCTAAACGGAAAAATCATTGATTAATCTGGGACAATCATTAACATCAACAGCAAAACCACATCAGTTTGGCAAGATAATGCTCTGTGTTTTGTGGGATCAGAAAAATGTGGTGTATCATGAACTTCTGAAACCTGACAAAGCAGAAGACTCTGCAAAACTACTCTGTTGTGTCTTCTGGCCCGTTCCTGAAAAATGACAGGAATGGGCCATAAAACACTTACTTCATACCGGTACGCCTGGTAATATCATGAATGTGCAAACTCCTTTTTTTATAATTTGTAAAATAAAGTAATTTTTTATACTTTGTTATTTTGTTTTTTGTTTTAGATTATTTGGTGGTTTATCTTATCATTGTTTTTTGTATATGTCTTTCTTTTTTTCACATATTCTATTGTTCTAAGAAGAGGATATCAGATACATCCCCAGCTCAAAAGTAAATTTTATTTTAAAAGTAAATCATTAACTCAAAATTCAAATAAAATGAATAATATTTTCATTTTTTTCATTTTTGACACTTTTTAAATTGAAATTGATTTGATAAATTTTTACCTAAACTTGTAAAGCAAAGAAATAAATGAAACAGAAATATATATATATATATATATATATATATATATATATATATATATATATATATATATATATATATATATATATATATATATATATATATATATATATATATATATATATATATATATATATATGTATATATATATATATATATAATGTAAGCTAAAACAAAATTTTTTTCAAGTTTCAGGATAATCATTAGTTTTTGAAAGTTGAGTTTCAGCTTTAAGTTTGTATTTTCTGTATTTGAAATATTATTCTTATTTAAATTTATTGTTTTAAATTTCTTATTTTTTCTGCTCTGTTTTAAGTTGATGCAGAAAATACTATTCGTTCTTGTGGTTGGTTACTTCTTGGATGGTCATTGCATTATTTTCCATTTTTTGCCATGGGCAGAGTATTGTATTTTCACCATTATTTTCCAGCTTATTTATTTAGTGCTATGTTTTCAGGTTTGAATTTTTCTTTTTAAATATAAAATAAAAATATTTAATTAGTATAACTAATATATATATATATATATATATATATATATATATATATATATATATATATATATATATATATATATATATATATATATATATATATATATATATATATATATATATGTATATGTATATTTTCTTTTTATATACTTGTATATATATGCATATGTTTTTTAAGTTGAACACTTAAAACCAAACAGGAATAAAATTTTAAATAAAAGCTTGTCCAAATCAAAAGAGATTTTAAAATCTCTATTTATTGCGACAGTTTCAAAGTTTCAAAATCTCTGAAAATTTTTTGTTCTATAAAAACTTTTCTTTTGAGAATATATACTCTTACATTTACTAGATACAATGCAAATAAATTATATCTTGTAAAAACAATCAAGCTATAAATATATTACTTGCGTTATTACTTGTTTTTTAACACAAATGAAACATTGTAGTTATAGAAAAATTATATATTAACTTTTGAAAAAAATTAAAATTAATGCAATCAAATGTTAATATTATGTTGAGTCACCTTTAGTCACAATTAAAGCTTTAGTTCTGTATGGCATGCTATCAATAAAAGACTGTACCGTTTTCTTCATTTGAGTATGATGATTCCACGCATGAATGATCTTTTTTAAGTTTTGCATTTGGTTTGTGATCATATCATTTGCTGTTTTTTCTTTATCAGCTCCCACATGTTTTCAATAGGGTTCATATCTGGGCAATTACCTGGCCAATCTAACTGAGGGATATTTTGCTCTTTAACTTTTAAAATACTTTAACAGACAGTCCTGTGTGGCAGAGAACATTATCTTGCATAAAAATAAATTGTTCTCCATTTGGAAACCATTCTCTGAGCTGTGGAATAAACTAATTTTTTAGGTCTTTGTTGTATTGATTTTGTCTCATTACCTTTTACCACTCACAGGTATCCAGTACTTTTGCCATTAGATGACTGACTAGATTTTCATTTTTGTAGGGTGCTTTACAGCCTGAATGATGCAGTCATTTTTGTAGGGTGCTTCAGAATGAAACTTTTCTCTGTGGTGACAATGCATAAACGCAATTTATTGTTCATAATTTCAAACGTGTTTTCATCTTTTGTTGGAAATTTTTTCATTCTTTTGTTGTTGTAGCAGACTTGTCAAAAATAGCAAAAATTTTCAAAATATCTTTGCTGATTTTTCTTTATTTTATAGAAAATGATATTCAACTTATCATTTGTAATAAAAATAATATGAACCACTTATCTCCAGAAGTTCACATCTTTATTATGACCACTGTTTGGTCCACTTCAGATGCTTGACTTTCATTGCAGCTGCTAATTTAAAATTTCTGGCAGGCCTCAAAGCTTTTAATTTTCAAGCGGTCTGCACAGGAGCATTTACATTTGCAATTTGGAATTGCAATTTTATCAGTTTTGTGGTAACAAATCTATTTTTCAGGCAAATTATTTTTGAAAATCTTTCTAACCTTAAAGTATAAAAAGGTCTTCTGCTGCGTGTTTTTTTTTGTTTCAGATTCCAATAATCCCCTAACTAAATTTTCTTCTTTATTCATTGTACGCTAACTTCATAAACTTCCCATCTTTCCTATTGAAAATGTTATAATATTATTAAGGGCCTTTATATCTTTTTTACATGATGAAAGATCTTTTTTACCCATAAAGAAAATATTCCTATTGATTGTTTAATCACTGCACTTAAAATAAATAAATAATTGTGTTGTACAAAACTGTGAAAAAAATAAACACAATGCGCAAAGTCACATAACATGTATGCAACTTTAATTATTTTTGTTTTTTCTTTTTGTTTTGATCTGCTGTTCACTTGCTGATAGCGCAGTTGTTTGTCTTCAATAGATAAATTTCAACTATATGTTGTTTACCGGTACTAGATAAAAAACACAACTTTAAACAATAAACTTGTGTTATTGTGCTAATGAGATTCTTAAAAGTTTGCAACAGGAGGTAATCCATTGGCTTAGGTTGGCAGCCCTCTATTCATGAAAATGGACTCCTACAAAAATGAAGCATTCAAGTTTCTTAAAAAAAAATTGGCCGATATGTGATTTGCTGTCATCAGCTTCTACATATTGCACCTATGTCTGATTTAGTGAAATTTGCTATGTTATCAGTAACCTAATTAAATAGATAAAATTGCTTGAAAAAGTGAATAATAAACTGAAATACACCTGCATCAAACTTCACCATCATAAGTTGTAATAATATTGTCAGTCTGCTTCATTTGCAAATGCTGTATTTATTAAAGCAATTAAAATAGACAACAAATTACATGAAAATAAAGCTATAAATTCGTATTAATTGGGTTATTAGAAAATAAAATAACTACCAATCAAAATGCAGATAGCAACACTTTTCAAGTTGAACTAACCATGAAGTCATTAAACAAAAATATTAGAATTATTTATAATCACAGACAAAAATTGAGGTCATCCATTCTTTGTAAAACAGACTCATTATCAAACATATCTGTAGTATATACAACGAATCTAGTTGTTTAATTAGAAAATGAAATTACATAATGTCATATCATCCACTTAAAAACTAGCCAAAACCTGTCACAAAAACATTTTCATTAAATAAGACTAAGTTGAACAAAAATACTTCAACAAAATCTAACAAACACCTGTCACAAAAATATTTTCATTAGACCAGACCAAGTTGAACAAACATACTTCTACAAAATCTATCAAATACCTATCAAAAAAACATTTTCATTAGACCAAACCAAGTTGAACAAACATACCTTGATAAAATCTATCAAATACTTGTCTCAAAAATATTTTCATCTGACAAGAACAGCTAAACAAACATACTTCAATAGAGTCTATCAGTTGGAGGTTATGGTGAATGAAAACATTTTTTCCAGTATTCATTGATAATAAAGGACTTTTCCTCATAAATTATGCTTGCTTTTGAAAAAGTTATATACACTTATAGTTTGATGTACACTGATAGTTTGAGCTCACTATATACACTGCTACATTTCGTAAATTTTTTCAAAACAACACAAAAAAAAATAAAATTCAAAAGTTTTAAGTTATGATGGTTTAATAATAATAAGATAAAATAATAAAATTCAAATAACAAGTTTTGAGTTTTAGAAATGTTTTCCAAGTAACAAAAATTTCAGCTTGTTTAATTTTTTTGAGCCCAAAATCCATTTATGATATTTTGATATCCATTTAGGATATCTAAATAGTTTTAAAAACTATAACATTGAAGATTATTTTCAAAATGTACAGGTGAATGGGTCTATTCTTAACTTAAAGTCAACACTTTATCGTTACTGATTAGCCTGGCTTTATAAGAATGTCATTTTTGGAGCTTACAGTAGAGTTTTTCAATAGTGTTTTAATAGCTTCAATGTTCTTACTGTCAGTTTTGGTATTTAATTATTGCTTTTTTAACGATTGACTGAAAAAAATTTTAAACTTTGATAACAAATTTTTAAATTGTAATGTTTGTAATGAAAACCAGTTTAACTTTTGCAATCTTAAAAAAAATTGAGTTAGTGTTATTTCAACAGTTATTTCAGTTTGTTTTTTTTAGGAATTCTTCTGGAGCACTTGTGTCGTTTAGTTTCTTTATTATTTACTTCAAACCAAACACGTGACATTGTTTATAGTGGCGGAGTTACATTAATTGTTGGAGTTGCAATATTTAGGTAATTTAACTAATATTCAATAAATGTAAATATATAAACAAAAAGTGCTGAATAAATATTTAAATGTAAAGATAAAGTTTAAGTTAGGTCCTATGTTAAAAAAAGACAAAAGGCTTTTTTTTCACTTTTTTTAAAATTGTTTTCATTAGATAAACTAAATATGTTTGAACAATGAATAAAAATTATTTTAAATTCAAAAAATAATTCTTATTTATTGTTTACCTAAAAAAACCAATTAAAAGAATCAATTTATCATTTTATTTTTATTATTATTCATAATAATGTGCATAACAATCACAACATGTTGTAGATCATTTTATCTCTAAAGAACTATAAAGTCTAAGTGTTTCACTTTCTCCTAAAAAAGTCTTAGTACTTCATGTTATCTTCTATAAAGTCTAAGTACTTGTTTTATCTCTTATAAAGTCTTAGTACTTCATTTTATCTCCAACAAAGTCTAAGTACTTGATATATATTTGACTTGAAATTCATCTTTTATGCTTGTTAAACTGTTTAACAGTTTTACACAGCTTAAGAGAAAAAGTAAAAAAAGGAATGAGTTAATTACAAAGACTATGTTTAGACTTTTAATATAATTCAACATTCACATTATCTACAAAAAAACTATTGAAAATGTCAATATTTATATATGTATGAACTTATCAGTTATTTTTAATATTGTAAATATGTTTTTTTTTGTCCATTTTGCAATCAACAAGTAAATGTTTGTTACAAGTAGAACATAAAGAATTTTCAAATAAAATTTGCTTTTTGTGTATTTCTTGTGATTGGAAATATAGTATTATAAGCTGCTGGAATTTGAAGTTTCAATAAGAGTACACCAGATACCAATTTTAGATGGCTATTTATTATACCAAAAAGACAGAAGTGACAGAAGAAGAGGTGGTGGCATAGCTATCTACATAAAGTAAGATTTTGTGTGATATGAAGTGACATTTCCAAATATTGAACAAAATCTTGAGATAATATGGGTAACTATAGTAAAATATGAAGAGAAAATATTAATAGGATGCATATACTGCCCAGGAAGTTCGGTTTTAAATAAAAAATTTAATGATGCAATAAAAAAATACTAAAATTGAAATTAATAATAAAGTATATACAAGTTTGTTATTAATAGGAGACTTTAATTACTCTAAAATAACATGATCAAACAGTTTAATTGAAGACAATAGAACTGTTAGACATTAGAAAGTGATAATGAATTTGACAAATAATTTGCTCGTACTGTAAATAAATCTTTATTGTATCAACACGTTAGTGATGCAACGTTCTTTAACGATAGTATTATATCCATAAGTTCTTTAGACTTAATATTCACTGATAACCCTAATAACATATATGAATTAATGCAATTACCTCCACTTGGCAACACCAAACAAGAACATTCTGTATCAATATGGAAATTAGCCATTGACAATGAATCAACTAAAAGCGAAAATAAAACATCAAAGAAATATTTGGACCAGGAATGTGAAATCCCAAAAAGGACTCCAGATTTAAAAGTCACAAAAACATTCCTTTTTCCTAGTTTTTGGTATCCAGGAGCTCTAAAAATATAAAAAAGTTTATGAACTACTAATAAAAAAATATTAAGAATTTTAAGTAAGAGGAACAATCATTTTTTGAACGCTGAGTCCTTAGGTATAATGGCGGCAAGGGCACCGGGACTCCAGAACTCCGGGCATAAACAATAAGATCCAAGTAGGGCTTGGCAAACACTGGAAAATTTCGAAAAACCGGGTTTTGGTTTTTTGAAATTATAAAATCGGGTAGCCAGTTTTAAACTGGTTTTTTGTTATAAAAGCGAGTTTTCATTATTGCTGTATAAATCCAATGTGACCTACAAAATTGATGTGCTAGTATTAGATCTGTAAACTAAAGTTTTTCTGTAAAAGAAAGTTTTTCATACTTGAGCTAAAATAAAAAATATAACTTTTTTCATTAATTATTAAATATTAATTTTTATCAATGTACAGTCCCATCTTTTTATATCTTTTTAAATTCATTATTAATTTAGTTCGAATCTTATGAACTTGGATAATTTTTTCTTTTAAACCTCTTTTTTCTTTCCAATTCTTCTTTTTCTGTGACAACTCTATAAACTATTTTTTTTTTATACCATTCATAACTGATTATGCTATTTTTAACTGAAAATTATGCATGTGGTCTGTTTACAAAAGTATAATGTAAAAATATACTACGATTTATAATACATAAAGTAATACAAAAGTCAGAATTACAAAAGTAAATTTGTTTTTGTAATTTTGGCTTCAACTGAATTGCTTCTGGATATTACATATGGATATAAAAGCTTCTGGATACCACAGACCTGGAAAAAATAGAGATACAAAGCCAGGGTCTTTTGGTCTCCGCATCCCTGATTTTGACTAAACTAGTTTAATGAAAACTATTCTGAAATCAGTAGAGTCATTGAAGGAATGAACTGGACAATGCATTTCAAGAATTTAACTGCAGACAAAATGTATAATAAATTTTTATTAATTTACTCAAGTATCATAGAGTCTTTTATACCACAAGGAACTAGAGCTCATAATGTCAATATATCTCCCTGGACCATACGAGAAATTAAAGATTTAGTGCATATCAAAAGGTCACTATGGTTAAATTTATATTCGAAGATAATAGACAGGTTTAATGCAAAATAAAATACAAAGCAGTATGGTAAGACATAAAGAGTAAAGCACTACAAGCAAAACGCTCATTTGAAAAGAATCTTGTAAGTAAATCTACTCACAATCCAAAACTACTATTCAAATATATTAACAGTAAAAACTTGAAATTTAAAAAATACCATCTGAGCTTTAACACCCAGTAATGAATTAATTAAAGAACCTAACCAAATAGTTAAGTCAGTCTTTACCAGGGACAGTACCAATAATTTACCAATTTCAAATAATTACTTTTTGTCTTACCCTTGTGAGGCAATAATAGATAATATAATAAATGTGAAATTAATTTAAGAAAAACTTCTTCAGTTAAATGAATATAATTCTTCAGGATCAGACATGGTAAAACTAAAACGATGTGCATCTGTCTTTGTTTTACTGCTCACTATGATTTTTGAAAAGTCACTCTAAACCGTAAGAGTACCAATTAAATCGAAATTGACAGACATAACCCCAATATTCAAAAAAGGATGCTAGCAACTACAAACCAGTTTCATTAACCTCAAATTCATTGTCCTCAATAGTCTAAATTGCTCGAAAGTATTATATCCGACTCAATATATCTGACACAACATATCCGACACAATATATCCGACACAATATATCCGACACAATATATAAACATGCCAAATAATGGTCCATTAATTAAACATTTTAAAAACAAACTAGACAATTATCTAAATAAAGAAACAACAATTTATGATTAGTATATTTGTATGACAGGTTGACAGGCATTCATGCCTATACAAATCCGATAATTTGACTTTACTAAAGCCTTTGACACTGTACCTCATGAACAATTATTAATCAAGCTTATTCAAACAAAGTTATATGGAATGTATATACAGTATTGGACAAAACATTTGCAACCAACATCGAACAATGCTAAAAAGTGTTCCTAATTTTACATGTCTTAAAAACAAAACGAACTATACTACCACAGCAAACAGTTAAGAAGTCTGGAGTCATAGCATGCCATGACATGAGCAATCAGCTGACAGGTGACTGTACACCGGCAGAATTTTGTTGAAAAGTGCCATTTTGAAGCGGACAAAAGAAGTGCAACTTTTTTGGTTTGTTTCATTTTCTTAAGTCTGGTTCGTGTCAATGTCACGGAAGTTTTTTAATAATTAAAGGAAGTATCCAGAAGTTTCCAGAAGCCTGCAGAAGCTTCCAGAAGTTTCCAGAAGAAGCATCTGGAAGCATCCAGTAGCATCCAGAAATATCCAGAAACATTCAGAAGCATTCAGACGCATCCAGAAGCTTCCAGAAGCATCGAAAAGAAGCATCTTCCAGAACAGGTTCACACAGGTTCATTTTACTATATAAGAGACATGTAATTAGACATGTAATTCAGTCAGTATATGGAAGTAAATCAGTCAGTATTATCAAGACAGTTTATCAAAGTGAGTTTTATCAAAGTGTTTTATCGAAGAGCATAGAAGATATAAAATTCAACAAGTGTTTCATTTCATCAATACAGTCCACATCCAACCAAGACGTTGTGTTCCACAGAGCATTATTGTATCATCACAAGGTAAATGTAACACGGTAAGCATTGAGAAGCGTGATTATTTATTTTTATTATTTTTATGAATTCAAGTGCAAAAATGGCTCATGACAGTCTTGGATTGGAACTAAGAAGGAAAATTATTGGCAATTACGTAAGTGGAATGTCACAAAAAAGTATTTGTGATAAATATCGCGTGAAAAAATGGACCGTATAAAGACTATGTTCCAAATATCGTTCTACGGGGAAGTTGGCAGCAGATAACAAAGGTGGAAGACCGCGTTCCACCACTTCTAGAGAGGATTCTATGATCGTCAGATCCGTCAAGATAGATCCCTGGATATCATCAGTCGAGATACAAAAGCAATTAGAGCTGCCTGTATCGGACCGAACAATCAGACAACATGCTGTTGAAGCTGGATTGTTTTCTCGACGCCCTGCAATGAAACCGCTGATTTCACTAAAAAATCAGAATAAAAGACTCCTGTTTGCTACATCTCATATTGACTGGAATGTGCAGAAATGGCAAACTGTCCTGTTCAGTGATGAATCGAAGTTCAAAATCATTGAAAGCGATGGCATTTGCCGTGTACGTCGACCGGCCGGAAAACGCCTCGATTTACGTTACTGCCATAAGACCGTGAAGCATGGTGGAGGCAATGTAATGGTCTAGGGGTATTTTTCTGCTAACGGTTTAGGTCCAATATATCGAAACGATGGAATAATGCACCGTTTCATGTATAAAAATATTCTGAAAGATGTTATGTTACCTCATACTGAATGGAATATGCCAATAAAATGGGTTTTTCAAGCAGTGGTTTCAAGACAACCACCTATCGGTGATGGGTTGGCCGCCTCAATCTCCAGATCTCAACCCTATCGAGAACCTGTGGGAGATCGTCAACCGCAGAATTAATCGTGAAGGTGTTCGTAATAAGGATCAACTGTTTGAACAAATCCAAAAAGCCTGGGCAGCGATTCCACAAAGTTTCATTGATCACCTGATCGAATCTATGCCTCGAAGATGCAAGGCTCTGATCGACAACAAAGGATTGGCCACACAATATTGATAGCGAAATACAGCTTGGTCAACATTTTGTCGAGTTGCACTTGTTTTGTCCAGAAGGAAATCAACTTTTTTTAATACTTTTGATTAATTTATTAATTTTCGTGTACAAATAATTAACTTTGTGATACATAGTTATTTCTCTAAATTGAAAAAATGCAGGACTTTTATATAAAGAAACTAAGCATTATTTGGTTGCACTCGTTTTGTCCGATACTGTATATATGAAAAATATCAAATGTCATATGCAATTGGATTAGCGATTTTTTAACTAATTGACACCAAAGAGTGATACAAGGCAATGAATCATCAAACTGGGAAATGATAACGAACAGTGTTCACCAAGGAGCGGTAGCTTCTCCAATCTTATTCATTATATGTATCAATGATTTACCAGAGATTTTAACACTCTAAGCTCTTTGCAGACGACACCGAGTTAATCTGAAGAAAGTAGCTCACTCTGAGAATGGTCAATAGCTTCAGAATGAAATTAACCAAGCCTTCAAATGGTCAGAGATCCGGCAAATATAATTTTATAGTGAAAAATGCCCTCTTATGCACTTTGGAAAAAATAACCTTCGCTATATTTATAAACTAGGTGACAAAATAATAGCAGTCTCTGATACCGAAAAATATTTTGAAATTACAATATGATCAAATCTCAAATGGAAAAGTCACATAACCAGTTGTACATCAAAAGCTTATTCAATGCTTGGAATGTTGAAAAAAATATTTCATTACACCAACAAAAAAATGTTTAAGATACTATTTGTAACATTTATGTAATACTTATGTAACAATTGGGTGTTTGCCAGATCAGGGAAAACAGAGAAAAGTCAGGAAATTCAGATACCTGCAGAAAAATCAGTGGGATAATTAGAAAAATTAGGTTAAAATTTTGAAAAATCAGGAAGAAATCAGGGAAAATGGCTCTTCATCAAATTTATGCAACTCAATTAAGTTTTGTATGGTATACGTAATATGAAATTTTATTTGGCAGATTTATGAACTTTTCTTTATGCGTTTAATGTGGGTTGTATTATTGTTTATATTTTTGCAATTGAAGAGCATTTTTCTAAACGAATCTAGGTTTAATTTTTGTGAAGTTGAGTTTAGATTTAAATTAAATCAGGGCAAATAGTTAGAGGATCAGGGATCAGAGAAAAATCAGGGAAACCCAGCCTAAAATATTGGCAGACACCCTGTGTTAATTCTATCCCAGCATTCTATAACCTTGCTAAACTTATATATAACCTCAGTATGTTGATTTGCTAACAGTAGATATAAAAAATTTGTTAAATTTTTATCAAAAATCATTTTCACCGTTTAAGAGTTTTATATTTTTAATTTAGTTTCTATATTTTCCGCGGACTAAGCTATGGAATGTCTGGTCCACTTGGTAATCAACCTAATCGAACTCAGGCAGCGTACCGTTGGTTAGATACATGGGATATTTAACAGGATTATTCTTTTTCTTTTATTTACGAAACGTTTTTAGACATTTTTGGTTTTTTAATTTGTAAATTAAATTTAGGCCTAATATAAAGTCTTTTTATATGTGTATTTGTGCATATATCGAACATAGTTAGAGAAATTAGTTAATATTTTCAAGTTTTTTTTGTTAGGCGCAGATATACTAATTCTTATGAGTAGCTTTAACAACACGATTTTATATGCATAAATTTAATTATTGTGCAACTGTGCTTTTAAGTCGCACTAATATGATCAGTGATAACTACAATAAAATATCGTGTGTATCGATAATTGTCAATACTATCGATAAAAATAAAGAAAATTAAATCGAAAATGTAAAAAATTATATTTAACTTTAGGTTTTATAATTACAAAACTTAATTTAATAAATTTGATGAATATAAATTTAAAAATAAAATTTATAGATACAAACTTTGTAAATACTAGACGTTCAGTAGATATTTCTACTTTTTTACAAGTTTTTTTCTTAAATTTTGTATTTTGCAGAAAAGTAATTTATTGGCACTTGGATAGTGAGTTCCAACATAATTTCTCGTTTCGTGTTTTATTAAAAATGCATTAAATTACTAAAGAGCGTATTTTAACATTTCGGTTGGCATATTTTTGAGGACGATCAAGGAATTTACGGAAAAAGATGTTCATTGTAAGCAAAAAACAAAAGGATAAGGGAAAGGGGCATACGATGAGCAGGTTTCTAAGATGGTATAGCCTCTTTAATGGGTAGGCTATTAATTTTTTGCGAGTTTTTTGCTTAAGTATATTCAAACAAGTTCGACGGTGTTATTTTAAACACTTGGTTATAAAGTTAATATTCTTTCATTGTTTTATTATTAAAAAAATTACTATTCCCGTTATAGTTTTTCATTATTCAGTATTTTAATTACGTCAGAACAAAACAAGATTATCAAAAATTTATTACATTCTCAATATTTTATGCTAATCTGATGCTAATTGCTGCGTGGGATAAATGAGATAATACATAAGCTGTCGTCATATTGCTATTTAAATTATGATTATCGGTGAAGTTGCTCCTCCTCCTGCCCCAAACGTGAGAGCAAAAAGTTGATGAAATGTTTTTTGTACTATTTTCAACTAGACTTATATTTATCGAGAAATTTTAAGTTTCATAGTATAATTTCTCAGCGTTCAGAAATTATGACCATATAAAATTTGCAACTTTATATGGTCACATTTTTTGAACGCTAAAATATTTTACTATGAAATTTAAAATTTATTGATGAATATAGTCTAGTTGAAAATAGTTCAAAAATATTTCATTAACTTGTTGCTCTCACGTGGGCAGGAGGGGGCAAAATTTTTGAAAAGGTTGACTATTAAGACTGCTAACGACTTCGCCAGTTTTTTGCAAACTAAAACATATGCCGTGCTGACTAAAAGAACTTAAATTAGCTAAAACTAAATAAGTATCCACTCTCTAGACATTTGATATTTGATACAAACATATTTATAGATTTGTCGTTGAAAGTATATAATAATTACTAATAAATTTTCCTACTGGCTAAATAGATATATATATATATATATATATTGTAACTTTACATATTGTGCGACACTATTTCAAATGCTTTGACGAAGTCAGTAAAATTATATCGGCGAGGTGATACCACGGTATACTGTCTTTGAAAGAATGCTGCAAGATTCTATTAAGTTGTAAGACAGCCTTTGTAATACATGAATCCATGGTGAGATTTTGAATTTAAGTTGTGTACTGTACGGAGTTTTATTATCTTTTTTTAGATAATTTTTCTCCATTTGCTTGCACGGTTAGAGACACTGGTCTGTAGTAACAAGCTTTCAGCTTGATTGAAAAATTTTAAATTGATTTTCATTAATTTATATATTTTGCTCGCCTAATTATTTGATGCAAAAAAGTAAACAAAAAATTTATCGATAACGATGGAAAAAAGTTAAAAAATTAATACTTACACACACATTCACACACATTAGTATAAAAAAATTATTAAATATGAAAAATAAAATTACAACACATACATAAACGTAAATATAAAGTACAGGTAACATATGATTTCGAGAAAATTTAATTTTTTTTTTGATTTGCTTTGCATTAGAGAATTAGGATAACCCCAGTTTTGAAAAAATGTCTAAAAAAACGTCTAAAAATAAATGCAAGAGGTGTTACAAATGCTTTTGCAACATTTATGCAGCTTTTTTTAATACACGTGAGTGTAATCCGTCCAGTCCCCAAGATTTACTTTTGTCTTGGCACTTTTTCAAATTTCGACAACATCAACTTGTAAAATCAATTTTCGTTAATTTTAAAGGTTGATGTTATGTTCTCCTTAAATATTGATGTAAGTACTGATGATTCATTGGAAAAAACTGAATGAAAATAATCGTTAATCGTGAAAGTTATAACTTTGTAGTCTGTATTTTTGTTGCCATTACTGATTTAAATCATACCGATACAAAAATTGATGACAACTTTGAGATTTTTGGGTGTTCTTGTTGAATTTTATAGCAAAAAGACCGACTAAAATACAGTGAGCTTGTCCCATTTATGTGTGGCTAAGAGTATACTACTATCAAGGTCTTTGTGCAGCTGAATCCCTGCTACGTCAATGCTTGACATTCTCTTAATATAGGTCGTAGAAAAAAGCATTACATGTGGCCAATCAGACTTGTTGATAGAGAAAGGTCTAGCTATAAGTTTATGTTGCTTGTTGCTGTTCAGCGAGAATGGGTTAATGGCGCAAAAACGGAGGAAATTTATCAATAGTTTTTTCAAATATCGCAAATTAGTTGGTAACTGCAAATATGATGATGAATTTTTTAGCAAAATTGGATTTTGTTTTAATTTGAATTATAAAATTGGTTGTGTTTAAGTGGTTGCCGTGAGCATGGTTGTAATAAAACGTATGCGATGTTATGCAAGAAATTTTGCTGGAGAGGTAAAGGCGTATCTATGTTGCTCGTATGACTTTTGAGCATCAACGCAACAAAGAAATTCTCTCTTACGTTTGTGGATAGCATTAACACGAAACAGTTTGTCCAGTACATCAGCAGCCTGAAGTTTGTCGTTGAGTTTCTTCATCATACTATTTAAATAATTGAATTTCCACTGTTGTGAACACGTTTAATCTTCGCAACAGAATATTCTTTTGAATTTACCAATGTTTTATGGCCTACATTTCTGAAATACTTTTGACCGAAATTGTTTATTGATGAAAGAAATTTTAACTATGTTATAGTTATGAACGGCGTTTTTTTTTTACTGAATTTGATTCTGCTGACGTATTTGACCCAACGATTATAAAAATAAATGCACAACTTTATCAGTTTTTGGTTTCAGCTGTGACGGTATTGATTAGTTAATGACGTTGTTGAACCTTTTCAGCTCATTTGCCCTTAAGTAATGTTTCGTATTTTTATTTATTGGAAAAAGAGTTGCTTTAATATTTGTTTGAAATTTATTTCTATATCTATATAAACTGTTTTAAATAATTATTACATTAATTGTGCGTAATCTTCTCGTGTTGCTATTTTAACCTTTATTGAGTTTAACGCTACCGCTTTTAAGCAAAAATTCCTCGTGCGGAATTAGTCTCTAAGAGAATACTTTAGCAATCATTTTTTGTAAAATTCTCCAAAAGAAATTTCTTATTCCACACTCGCTAATCGTTATTCTGAACGGTTGTTAGAAAATATTGTTCAGAGAGAACTGTTTCCATAACAGCCATTATACCTTCCTTCTTTTAAAAATGTCTGTCGTAATCAATATAATATTTAGGTTTCCTCGAAATTCTTCCTGACCGTCTGATAGTAATGTTTCAGTTTTATGATTTATTATGAATTGTATTTTAATCATTGTTTGTGTTTTTCGACAGTTTTTTTTTACCTTTGAATATGTCTTTTAATTCATTAGTATCGCTGTCATCATCTGATAAGTTAACATCCTAATCTATTTCTTGCTTTGCTTTTAGTAGATGTCTTCTGTGTCTTATAATAACATTTCCAGTTAAGGTTTTTACTTCAAAAAAAAAACTTCGTAGTTGTTTGTTCTCAACAACTTTTCCTGTTTTCCATATTTTTTCGATCATGGGTACGAACACTATCTCACTCGCATACATATTTTCCAATGCTTTCGCGTTTTTGTTGTAATATTACTACTGTAAATTTTGAACTTTTTCACGATTGTTTCTAAATTTATTTACGTCAATAGGATTTACATGAAGTAGTGACAGAGACGTTAAAAGTGTTGATCTGAATCTTCTTCTACTGATAAGTTGAGCAGGTGATGCAAAACTGTCAACAGGAGTTGGTTAGCAAGTTTTCGCTATTTGCTCATGTCTCTCTGCTAAATTTTTGGAATTTTTATAATTGTGAATTGTGTGTCTTGTAGCTCCATATTATCTGCGGTATGCCAAATCTGGAAAAGATCATTTTTAAGTTTCTTTTTCACTGTTTGTAACTTTTCGATTTCCCAATAACAACTATAATAGTCGACCACTTATACAAAATCTTGATTATTCCAGTGAAATAAATCAGTTTCTACAATTTGAAATGGATGCAGTAGCGGACTGGCCCGGTGTGCCACTATTCTATAGCACAGTGGGCCGGTACCTGCTTAAACGTTTTGGGCCTCAAGCAAAGATATCTATAATTTTATATTTGCACTTTTTTTTTATTATCTTTTATTATAATTTATAATATAATATAAGTTATTGTTATATTGGACGTGGCCGTTTCCCGTTAACACATAGACACATAGTATAAAATATTAAAATATAAATAGACATCAATATTCAAAACAAACAAAAATATTTTGTTTCTGCGAACGTTATCATCTTATCGGATATCGGTATTATATCACAAATATATGACAATATCAATATACGTCATGGATAGCAACGTATTTACGTATCAATAATCTATAAATAAATACGAACAATATATTGTGTGTGTGTGTGTGTGTGTGTGTGTGTGTGTGTGTGTGTGTGTGTGTGTGTGTGTGTGTGTGTGTGTGTGGTTGTGGTCAGTGGGTGGTACCGTGGTGGTGTATATCAGGAAGAAACTGACTACAACTGCCGGAACAATTATTAACTTAATAATAATTTGTTGTTGAGTATTACCTATACTGTTCGTCGTACATTTACCGGAAAGTACAATAGGTGCATTAACCTAACGAGTATAATATAAGATACGACTACGGACTAATAGTCAATTCTAAAAAATAAAAATGAATAAAGTTAAAACTAATCGTAAAGGAGGAGCGGAAAAATTAGAGATAAACGAATTGCCGAACTGAAAGTTCGGCAATTAAATACTTTTTTTAATTTTAATTAAAATTTAAATACTTTTTTTGTATTTTAAATACTTTTCAAATTCTTTCAACCCGTGTATTTTTAAATATTTAAAAAATACTTTGTTTTGTATTTTTATTCGAGAATACTAAATACTTTTATTCCAGTGTTCAACTCGAAATTCCAATTACCAATTTTTCGTAATATACTAATTTAAATTTTGTTTTTAAAGTATTATTATTTAATGTTAATAGTTTTGACTTACGAGAATTTATAAATAAAGTTTCCCAAAACACAAGCAGATAACAAAATGACTGAAACCCCCATCTGCTCCTACCATGGCATACGGGACACTTGTACTTACTATTTATTAAAGAACTATATTTAGTCATTGAAACATTTATAAATAAGTTTAAATATCTATACATTTGCATATCGTGTTAATTATATATTATATATTAATAATTATTAATAAAAATAACATTTATAATATGCAATTTATGGAACTAAAAAAAAATATATGTTAAGTATTTTGAATATTTCTAAAAAGTATTTATATTTATATTCAAATACATTTGAAAAGTATTCTTAACAAGACTGCCTACCACATTAAAATATATTTAATGTAAATAAAGAAAAAATTTACACAAAGGTATTTTTAAAAAAAACCTAGCTATACACTTTTATTTTAATATTGTGTTGTAGACTATAGAATAAAAAAACTTATGTTTCTTATTCAAAATAATTTATATTGGAATTATCATTACAGGATCCTGTATGTACTAGTACATCTACTGTGCATAGTTCCAATAACTTAAACATCAATGAAAAAAGTTTGGAATTAGTAATAGAATCTGATGAAACGAAAAATCCTACATTAAAGTATTTTATATACCATATTAAAATATATAAAATGTAAATAAATAAAAAAATGTACACAAAGATATTTAAAAAAACTAATACTTTTAAATAAATTGTGTTGTAGTCTTGTAGACTATAAAATACAAAAAACTTATGTTTCTAATTGTTTGATTGCATTAGGTAGAAGATATTATTATACGTTCTAATATCAATATCAATAGTATTATAGATGATGAGACAGGTATTATGAATAGTAGTATTGGAAAAACTGGTTCTGATTTTATTTTGGTTTGTACATCGACAACTGACATTCCTATTGTGAGGACATTTACTTATTGCCATTTTAATTAGATAGTTTACCCATTAAATTTATATGAGATTTTTTTTTTTGTAGGAAATTTATGGTTATACTATACAAGTTGATACAAAGTTGATTTAAAATTTCCGACAAATCCTAAAAATTTAACCGTGGTTCAAAAATTGGAGTTTGTTAATACAATTCACCCTTGTCAACCTAAGTTTTTAGAAAATGTAGCTTGGTCTCTTTACAGAATATATAATCGAACAGACCTAAAAGGTAATTTAATACCAAGAAAATGGTTGACTGTAAAATGTAAAGGCAATAATTATGTAGAAGCTGTTTATTCCACAATTTGCATGGTATTCAGTTCTTCAGCTAGTAATTTTTGTTCTGGATGTACAAATTTCAAAAATATATATGCCACCATTGAATCACATGAAAATAGTCAAGTTCATGGTTTAGCTGTGGAAGCATATATTTTAGCATCCAATAATTACAATATTGAAAATTCTGTAAATATAAATATGATGAATTTAAAAAAAAAACAAGCACTTGAACGTGTTCATGTTTTAAAGCAAGTTTTTGAAATTGTTAAGCTTTTGGGGAAACAAAATCTCCCTTATAGAGGTTCAGGTTCATCTGAATCTTTATATAATATTAACTGTGAGAATATTAACTATAATAGAGGAAACTTTTTAGGACTCTTAAAGTTTACAGCCAAGCGAGATTCAATTTTAAATGACTATTTGACAGTTGCAATTGAAAGTAGTAAAAAGCGCAAAGAAAATATTTCTAATAATTCTAAAGGAAGAGGATCTTTAGTAACAATGCTCTCTAAGAATACAGTTAATAAAGTTATCTTAGCTATATTAGAGTTAATAAGAAGAAAAATTAAAGGTGAATTGGGAGATAAACAATTTAGTATACAAGTATGTTATTTGAAAATTATATTTGTGTTTTTCTATATGTGTATATAATACATATTTTAAATATTTTGTTCATAGGTAGACAGCACACAAGATATAGGGTCTACAGACCAAGCTGCTGTTTGTATACGATATGTTTTTAAATCTGTAGTAAAGGAACGTCTCTTTGCTGTATTAGAAGTAAAAAATTCTTCTGGAAAAGGCATGTATGAATTATTAATAAAATGTTTTGATGACCATTTGATTAATTTTAAAAACATTTTTGGTGAGTCTTTTCATGGTGTTGCTAATATGCGAGGAGATTTCAATGGACTTCATGCGTACATAAAAAAAGAAAATGAAAACAGTATTTACATATGGTGTTATGCACATATTTTGAATTTATGCATTTGTGTTACTTGTGATAATAAAGATGCTATTAAACTATTTGGATTATTGAATCGTCTATCAACATTCTTCTCAGACTCTTACAAAAGAATGAATGTTTGGAAAGAACAACAGGAACAACTAGGAACTGGTCAGAATAAATTAAGAAAACTTTAAAAAATTGGTGAAACCCGATGGTGGTCACGAGAAAAAGCATTAAAATGGGTTTTCAGTGGTGCTGACTGTTTATATCCAGTTGTTCTTAGTGCTCTTAACTTTGTTACCACATCAAGTAAATTTGATCCAAAGTCTTCATCCGAAGCCTCGTCTTTAATAGAAAATTTATGCAATTTTAAAATCATATGTACAGCTCATGTATTTTTAAAAATATTTATTACTGTTGGTTCTACGTCAACTTATTTACAAACTAAAAATTTAGACCTCCTTGCTGCATGGGAAATGGTCAAAACAACTATTAAAGAAATAGATAAAATTAATTTTGATGATGTTATGTCAGAATCAGAAAAATTTTGTTCGGATATGAATACCAAGTTAACAACTGTTAAATTACCTGAAGATATAATTGTCGAATCCGAGTTTAAGCAAAACAGAATAAGACGTACAAAGCGAATGTTTGACGAAATATGTAGCGATGAATCACTAATAAATCCCAAACAAAAATTTAAGGTTGGAGTATTCCTGTGTATTATTGATCAACTAAAAACTAGCCTGTCAGAGAGATTTATAAATAATACAAGTTTAATTGTTGACATGCAATTTCTTTTACCAAAACATTTTAAGGATTTGAAGTCAGATGATCTTCAAGAGTCAGCGTTACAAAAATTGTCTACTTTGGCGTCAGTAGACCATCCATTGTTAATTGCTGAATTAAAACATTTTGCAAGTATAGTTAAAAATAGTGTTAAACAACCGCTGAACAAATCCAATCGTATAATATATATTAGATAGCATTGATGACAATAGCTATGAAGAAGATGATGGGATTAATGATAATTTATATGAACTTCCCACTGATATCAGGACAGTTAAAATAAAAAACAATTTAGGTAGGTTGTAACTTAAACCTAGGTGTATAAGCAAGTATAACTAAAAACTTAATAGGTAATTCATTTTTTTTCTAGGATGTGACAAGTCTATGAGAGAAAATGATAATGGACATAATCGTGATTCTTGTCTCTTGTGTGTTCACAAACTAATTTATTCTCTTAATATGCATTCTCCTTTATACGCTAATCTTTTTACTGCCATAGAATTTGCATTAACACTATCCGTGAGTCAAGTGAATTGCGAGCGTGTTTGTAGTAAATTGAAAATAATTAAAAATCGTTTACGTTCTTCTCTTGGAAATGAACACTTGGAAGCATTTCTCCTTATGACAGTTGAAAAAGAAATTTTAGACGAAATTGAATTTGAAGACATACTTGAAATAGTAAAGAGTTCATCACCGTTAATGTCTAAGCTGATGTCAAAATATTAAATATTTCAATTTATATTAACTGTACCTAACTATCTATAATTTATATTAAAAGTACCTATAAGGGCATAAGATTATAAAGTATCATTACTTTTATTTTGTTTAATTATGTTTTATGTTATATCAAATTTATCACATTGATTATATTATTATGTATTTATGTTATGTTTTCATACTAATTTATACAAGATATTAGCAAAAGTTATGTTGATGACAATATCAACTATTTAGATATTGTACAACAACATAAATATAATAATGGTATAAAAACCATTAGCATATTCATAACATTCAGTTATTATTATTTTGTATAAAAGATAATTTGGCCTTCGACCCACAAAGTTTATAAAGACCCGTAATCACAATATGAGTAAACATTTTTTTTTTGGGGGGGGGGGGGGTCGACCTGTAGTAATAGGGCCGCTAATGAACTTGGAATAGTGGGCCGAACCCTTCCCAGTCCGCCCTGAATGGATGATTTGGTATTTCAATTGATATCATTCCTTTGTTTGTTTTTTTTAATACTTTTAACTATTTTCCTTCTTCAATCCGTTTTGTTTTGCTCCGAGTTTCTCCGACATTTCTTTTTGCTGTCGGCACTTAGGTTCGTTCGTGTCTACAGTTTTTACTTCATTTAGTAGTTTGATAGCTTGCAAGTCTTTAGAAGTTTGTAAGCTAAGAACGAGTTTGCTTGTTGTTTCCACTGCATAAAATTTAACCTAATTTTTACAACATATGTAGTAACACATCATCTTTGATGTTCCAAGTACTGGAATATAATTCCCTCCATGACTACGTAGCTTAACATCTGTATATATGAGACTATCACGTGATGTTAGTTGGTCGTAGACTTTTTGGTATAACATCAACTTCAGCTCCATTGTCGTTTTTCCACATATCAATTTATCATTAATTTTGCAGATTATCAAAGCTTCTTTTTTACAACTCATTTCACTAAAAAATACAGATTCAAAATGGTATTCAACAGCAAAATTTTTGTTTATGTTTTTTGAACTGCACCAAATCGCCCAATGATTTTCTTTGTTACATTTGTGACACGTTTGACCAAATGCCGGATAGTTTTTCAGCTCTCATGTTTTATTGCATTTCTTGCACTGCCTTTGTTGTAGTTTTGTATTTAAACCATTATTTATTTGGTTCAAGTTTTGTTTATTTGATTCAACCAGTCTGTTTTGCTATTTGATACATTTTCGTTATTCGCGAACTTTCTCCATTTCAGTATTTGTCCAATTGTCACATTTGTTTGTTTTGGCTTTATGAATTTCTTTACCACATCTATATCTTTTTCGTGTGCAATTGATTTCTTTTCTTCATTCGCAACTTCTTGACCTATGCATATGCAATTGCTTTTGTTAATGTTAAATCCGCTTATTTTCGAAGTAGATTGTTTCGGACTAAGTCTGATTTTATTCCGTCAATTATTTTGTATAATATAAGACCGTCTTAAATATTTTCAAATTCACAAACAGTATTCTTCTAATCTTTCAAACAGTTCTTTTACTGCGATGTCATCAATTTCACGATCGTCTATTTCTTATCTTTTTTCACCGATGAAAACAATGTTGAGTATTTATCTTCTTTAGATTTATTGAATATTGCTTTTAGATACAACTGCAAAGTTTGTTTTCAAAATAGTATCTACTTTTTATACTTTCACAACTACATAGCTTTTAAAAGTTTTAGCAATATACACTTTTATTACAAATACATTCACAATACTTCTAAAATAATTGAAATAATATAAAGTATTTTGTAAATGTAAAAAGTAATATATTAAAATAAAATAGTATTACAATTTATATTTTGAGAAAAAAAGGTAAAACTTAAACATACCTTTATTTATGTAGTCAAGAGAAAATCGCAGAAAATTGTGTGAACTCTCGTCGAGAACCCTTTTTTTTTATTAATTTCATGAGATACTTATAACTATTTTGTTTATGACTGATTATATTTTTCAATACAGCTAGTTGTATTATGAAGCATAATATAAATATAACATGTATATGTATATACATACTTGCTTTGAGAGGTGATTTTATGGATGAGAGGAAGGGGGGATGTTCCACCCCCCTAAAGAGAGTGTTTTTCATATGATTGTCGGTTTTTTTTCGAGTTTAGACGGCTAGTCGGATATTTTACACAATTCAGTCGGGTAAATTTTAGATTTGAGAATTTTACCCTCTTTTTATTCGTAGAACCGCCTCTGCTTGCTCTGCATTTTAAGGTTTTGATTTTTTGTTTGATGTATTTTTGACTTTTTTGTTTACTTATTAGATATTATAAAATTTCTATATAATTGCTTGTATTTCAAATAAGTTTTTTTTTATTAGAACTCATAAACTCTATATTTTTTAAAAAAGATATTGAGGAAGTTTTTGGTATTAATTTGTCATACAGTTAAGGACCGCAATATGCTAAAGAGAATTAGGATAACTTGTTTTTTCAAGGGTACTGTAGGGGTTTTCAGTTGCTCAAGGACTAAATTTGTTTATATAAGTACCACCTTAAGGTGGTACTTATATAAACAAATTTAATGGTACTTATAAAAAAATATAAATTTTATAAAGGCTAGTACCACCTTAAAAAAATTCATTTACAAATTCAATTGGGCTCCAATTTTATGTTTAAACATAATAATATATTTCAATATATACTGATTTGGTAAATGTTTGAAGCCTTCATCTGTTTTAGTTATGGGTTTGCATGAGTAAGCTTGTCTTTATAAAATTTAAAATTTAATTATATATATATATATATATATATATATATATATATATATATATATATATATATATATATATATATATATATATATATATATATATATATATATATATATATATATATATATATATAAATCTTTATTTATAATTGAATAGCATTACAAGATTAATGAATTAATGAGTTGTACAATTTTGTCCATTGTTAAATACTAAAAAAAGAAGGTTGGGAATCTGTTTGGGTTTCTGCTTTTGGTGTGAACTAATTAAGTGGTTATAGGATAACATGGATTTGGTGTGAACTAGTTTAGTGGATTGTCAACAAAGATTATTTTAGGGATATTAATACAGATTTTGTCTGTATTACTAATATTGAAGCTGCTCTACATTATAATAAAAATATCTACATTTTAATCTTTTTACTAAAATCTTTTTATAAAATTTATTACTAAAATCTTTATTAATAATATTAACTTTTTTATTACTAAAATATTTATTACTATGATCTTTTTATAAAAAAGTATAGATAAATAATTAAATTAAAAGCGTTAACTAAAATATCTTTACTTTAATATTATAGTGCAACTGTGAACACTAAAAATTTGAAGATTGAGATTCATTTTTTTTTAGAACAGCAAAGCAGTAAAAATAATTCCCCCATAAATACAAAAGCTCAAATAATTAGTTTTTACGGAAAAATCCCATAGAATAAATTTTTTTTTATAGTTTAAAATTTAAAATATATTTTAAAATTATTTGCTTTATTATCTTTTTTTTATTCAGATTAATATTAAATTTTTGATATTAATTTATGTTTTCATTAAACTGAAATAACGTCGCTTTTTTATATACGTTAATTTTTTCTAGAATTAAAAAATTAGTCACTTCTTACGAAAGAATATGTTTTATTTTTCGATCTTATACCTAAAAGGAAATTATAATTGGATTTGATTAGTTCATTGGACGTGTAAATACGATAAACACATTTTCTTTTCTTGAAGCCTTTCTAACGGGAACAGAAAAATCTAAAGCGACTTCTCCCCCATTTGCTAAAAGTTTAATGGACAGAAGCAGAAATTTTTAGGAAGTTTGCGAGATATTTTCAAATATGAATATCTTTCGGGGCAGCCATTTTTTTCGGGAGTTAATTATTAATATATTGAACTGCGACTTTTTGCAAAATGGAAAAGATGTTTTTTTAATGTTATCAATCAGCAAAATGTTATCAATCAGCAAGAGGTCATCCTTTAAAATATAATCGTGAAATAACTAACTTTTTGTGTAGATTTTATTTTTTAATAAACAGAGCATCTTTTTAATATAATCGACTCAGGGTCTTACCAAAAAGATAAAGACTGTATGGTGTAACTGAAAAAAATCTTATTTTTCCGACAAAATATTTTAATTCTAGGGGAAGAGAGGTCGCCCATAATTTATATTTTATTATATATTTATATATCATATATTACGATTTAGATTTTATATTTATCAGTTATATTTCTCACGATTGTATTACAATTGACCTCTTAACCACTCATCGTACGACCCTGAATCAATTACCTACTGGTGTTGATTTTTAAATAAGGTAACTATGTTGAATAACGATTTAGCTGTCTAATTGTGCCCTCATCGAATTATCGGTTTAAACTTAAATATATTAATTTATATTAAATATATTATGTTTAATAATTTATATATTATATACAATTTATATTAAAAATATTAAAATATAAAATATAATAAAACCATTCTAAAATATATTATAATAAAACCAGTCTGCTTATTATGTTTGTTTTTTGTTTCTAATATTTTGTTTTGTTTAGAGTAACATGATTTTAAAAATCGCACTTTTAGCTGAGGACGCTATGGCAGGTAGTGGAAAATAGCAGAGAACACCTAATATAAACATTAAAAAAAAATAAAAATAAAACTTTGTTTTTTCCCTACTATTTTTAGACTTTTTTGTTTATAAATAATAACTAAAATATGTGAATAAGTTACAAAAATAGTTCTCATGAAATATAATGCTCTAAACTTTTTAGTTAAAATATCATTTAAATATTAGTTAAAATAGTAAAAATTATTGTAATTAATGTTGTTATTATTATTTTAAACCAAAATACTGATTGTATATAAATAACTAATTGTCTTGTCGTTTTATGTACATGCTTTTTAAAGTTGGTGCAATTAATGTCCATACATATAATAGCGCACACGTCGAACTTCCAAGCATTTTTACTGACATGATTGCCCAATGAATGTTTATTTTGAATGCAGATCCTGGAACAGGCTCTAACCAGTGTGTAAGTAAGGCAAAAGAATACGAGGTGGCCAGATAATAAACAAAATGAAGGCAGGTATAGCTATATGCTGTTTGAACTGCTACTTGTTCGCATTTTGAATCATTATGTAAATACTCTCTACAACAGTTTTCACCAAAAAGTATTCTATCTTTTAAAGTTTTTTCTTTATTTGTTGGACGAAATTGATTGTTTTGTCTACGCTTTTGTAGTTGCTCTGCTGTAAGGTTTTCATTATTTATTTCAGTATTATTAGTGTTAAAAACTTTTAAGTGGAATAAATATTTAGGAAACAATTCTTCCATATTAAAAGATACAATTTCAACACGTGTAGTAAAATAAATAAGTGTAATAACGAGAAAAAAAATATCCATAATTGATACAGCATCTCGCGTTGGTTTAGGCTCTAACATTATTATAGTATGTGCTAGGGGATTACATTTTTCATTTGGATTATAGTTAAGCGCTGACCAAGTTAAATACATGCAAAATGAGGTCACAAGAGCTGAACGTAACAAACCTCCTGATTTGATTATTGGATGTATGGAAATGATGCTAGCTGAAATGCATATAACCAAGTTGATACTAATAAAAAGGCGATTGACACGGCAATTGTAATTGTGAGCAAAGTAGACATAAAAACATACAAATGCTGCTGTAGAGATTGCGTACATAAACGTAGTTAAACTTGTTGAACTGACATAAACAGTATTTGGAGACCATTTTGTAGTTTCAGTCCATGAGGTATTTATAATGTCTACAATATCAAGAAGACATAACAACTGCACAAACGCAAATGCAAACGTAGCAAATAAACTAGTGTAAAGCCATACTCGACTGAATTTATTAGGCATATTTACAAGCAATACAAATATTAATATTAGTAGAATAAATTTAAGCAACCAACTTCCGTTATGAATTGAATCACGTGGGTTGTCAACAGTCTTTATTCTCAATAAAAGAACTGAGAGAATTAAAAAAAAAATCCCAGCAGTTGCAAAAACACGATAGAGTCCAATAAACGCTGGATCTTTTGACATACATGCGCCTAATGCGCCAACATGGTCGCAAAAAAAAGTTGTTTTCTCTAAAAAACGCCTAAAAAGTGGAGTCAAACCAACACACGCCAACGTAAACGTTGTTAAGAAAAAAATGGTATAGACATATCGAGAGAGAGTTGATTTTTTAAAACATAGTGGGGTTTTAACAAAAGTTATAAAAATAATGTGCCAAAATACCTTTAAAAATTCTTCAAGCAACCTGTTTGTTGAGAGCGGATTTATTGACTCAAACGTAAAATGTTTAAATACTAAAAACCAACAATAAAGAAGGGGAACAAAAATACTGCTAAAAAGCAACGCAGCTGATGCAGCTACAGTTTTTTCTAAGTGCAGCTTTTCTGTAGATCCAGAGAGCTGGAAATAGTTTGTTACTAAGCCAGTTGATTTTAGTGAAACAACAAACAACACTGCATGAATCAAAGCTTCGTTGTACGATACATGATAACCAGGTTCTTTAACATCAATCAATAAAAACTGCGATTGTTTTAGGTCTATAGATTCTAATGGTTTTGGATCTATGCCAGCATCAAGATCAAGCAAGGTCTCGTTAGGATTAACCTTGTTTTGTTTTTTTTCATTTGTATTCCAAGGTACTTTTAATCGTCTATCTACAAGAGAGTGTTCTCGACATATTGTCCATTTGAAATAAAAAAAGTAAAATACACGATCTTTTCTGACAAAAGCGTATATTATTGTTATGTATAACATTGCAACTGAAACAACTTTTGAAAAATCTGTAGAAATTACATTTGATTCATCTTTTGAAACGTGATAAGTTGATGACTTATATAACAGTAATCCGCAGAAAGAAGCTACCTGGGTAGAAGAAAAAAACTCTTGCTTTTCACGAACTGCGGTATAAACCAAAAAGCTCAATATTATTGTAACTGTAATAATTGTTGCTAAGATACTAAATTGTGTGCTACTTGGTGATATAATTTGTTCGTAAATTGAAAAAGAAATGAAGAAAATGGCGATAAATGTCGACAAGAACATACCACAAAATAAGATTAAAAAAAATTGAACATGCTTTGTGTTATTTTTCTTTTTAATGACAAAATATTTTTCATGAAGATATTTTGAAGCATCGCGAATTAAAAACATTTGTAAAGTTGAGGTCGTGAGATCACTGAAAAGTACAAAGTATATCCAAACTCTATCAAATGTACTCGGTGGAAATGCAAACGCTACGCAAGATATTACTAGAACAACGATAATTTTTTCAATCCAGAATCCAGTGTGCAAACTTGATGTGCCGTACGCATTTTCTTTTTTGACTTGCGTTAATAGTATTGCCGTCAGCAAAAAAAAAGCAGAAAGCGCAAAACTTATTCTGTATGTAATAAAAAAAACAATTATACTCTCACACTTATGTCGATTTACATCCCAGTTACATAAACCGCTGTCTGTTCCGATATATGGGCGTATTAGCCCAACATTCGTTAGTAAACTGCACACTGGAATAAACGATAAAATAAATATATACCACATATGAACAAGGGAAAAATCATTCTCGTGTAACTCCCCTGGACCAATAAGTGATTTCCAGGGTGACATTCTTAGCTCCTTGCAAAAACTCTTTATAAAAGTTTTGAAAGACTCAAAATGCGATACTAACGTCTTTTTTTGAGTGGCACTTGCGTTTTCGTTGGCCTCCGCCTCCATTTGAATTTTTTAAAAAGAATAAAACAAACTTAAGTTATCTGTTTCTCCATTGTTTTTACAATTTCTTATAAAGCCAAGGTAACTAGTTTATGTCAAAAAACTCTCTAAAAAGCGCCACCAACATTTTGTTTATATTTTTTGCAGAGAAAGTTTTAAAACAATTTCATTATGCGCAACATGTGTTAAGTTCCAATATGCGTTACATTAACAGCTTGGCGATATCATTCACAAAAATTTAAACTGAAAAATGCGTAAATAAATATCTAGAAAAAAACCCGCCAGTGATGATTCAAATAATGTTTCCCAATTATACAGAAGCTCTTAGGGCAGAGCTTTTAAAAGCAGAGCTTAAAAAAGAACATTTTTGTGTTCTTTTTTAAATAAATATTTTTTTAAGAATATAGTGCTTATAAAAAAATCATTTTGAAAATTGTAAAGTATTTGGTTTGCCGGCGTAAACGTTTTATTTGGATGTCGTTAAAGTTCTTCTAAAATTTTGTTACTACTGAAATATGATATTAATAAAAATGTGTATAAATTTTTCAGTAAGATAATCGATGTTGCAAGTGAAAATGCGTTAACGGTAGTGTCTACTGTACAAGAAGCCGTATTTTAAAGAGCAAATAAAATCTCACTTAACATTAAAAAAAAGAAAGAAAGTAGGCTTTAAAACTCAAAAAATTACTAACCAAAATTTTTTTTATAATCATAAAGACGTACTAAACACGTCTTTATCCATATTCAGCATAGGCAGCATAAGCATTTCTTGAGCAACGTAAAAGCAACAAATGTGAAAATATTTTTAAGAAAAACACGATATTTTTAAATCTTGACATGTTTTGTAGTTTACATATACATTTTTATAAAAATGTATATGTAAACTACAAAACATGTCAAGATTTAAAAATATCCTTTATAAAGGATAAAATTACAATTTAAAACTCTGAAATATAAAATTAAAATTTGAAGACATTACAGAGAAATATTAACAGACAAATAGAATTGTTACAAACCAATAAAAATTATCATAGCGTAAATAGTACAAAAATAATACGTAAATAAAATAAACTAGATTAACAAATTTTTATTATAATGAGCAGTTTGTTAATTTAAAGATGGGTTTTCCCATTTAATATGAAGTGTTTCTTTAATTTTCAATTTGTTAGGAGGGGTGTCCAAAATTTTAAAACAATTGTAGTTACTTAGATTTTTACAATTAACGGATGAAATTAAATGCTTGTAAACATAGATTGTTTGTCACTTGTAAGGTGCTCATAAATCATTGTTGGTAAGTGTCTGGAGGTTTCTCTAATGTAAGTGACATTACATCATGCACAAGAAAACTTATAAACAACATTGGATTTGAGCAGCTTAAGAAGTGGATCTTTTATAAGGTAAAGTCGTGTAACATTGACAAATCTTTGGAAAAATTTTTTTTTCTAGCATGCGACAAAAAAAATTTGGTATCCGATATTTCTAAGCGTTTACCAATCATATTACTGCCATAAACTGTTATAATTTTTAATTTTTTGTGTAATATTATTGATAGATAATTATTTTTGTTGCTGTAGTGCCACTGTCAATGTTACCCTCTATCTGGGGTAACTTTGACAGTAGAGTGTTTTATGCTTTAAATGTTAAAAATACATTATAAGGGTAACATAATAATTGGAATTTTGACAAATAAAATCAAAAAAACATTTGAAAAATATACTAGCACCAACCTACTGTTGCTTTTTAAAAATTATTACTTTAAAAAAAAAAAGTAAAAATAGCGCTGAAAACATAACAGAAAATTGTTATTTAAAAGATATCAAATAGATTCAGTTTTAATATTTTCTACTTGAATATATAAAAAAATAAGTTATTTTTTTTAGGTTTGCTTTCTTTTGGTTGATTTCATTTCATTTAATCTTGCACGAGATTCATCAGATTTCAGACATTTCGCCAATGTTCTCTTGATTCTTTTTTTTTTTCGTTGCTTTTCACAGGTTGCGTTTGTCGATTATGTTTCAAAATTACCGCTTCTAGTTGTTTTTTTGGAGTCAGAGCTTACTATATTTCATCTGAGCTTGTGACTCGCAATGGTACTGAGCTCATACGATTGATGTCAATGATTGCCGGTGTAATTTTATTTCGATTTTCGTTATTACTTGAGCTTATAATTACACCCGATGTCAGAGGCTCTGCCGTTGACAATTTCTCACTATTTGTTTTACTTCGTTTTAGTGGAAAAATTCCACAAGTTTCAAAAGCCATTATGGCATTGCTTCGACTAAATGCCCCAGTGTCTGTAACCAATTTCGGTAATTGTGGAAAAGTTGTTTTATCAACATTTTTGTTTCATGTTAAACCATAAAAGGTTTTCAAACAGTTCCTCTAAGATGCTCTGACTGTCTTGAAAACACCTATATCTAAAGGCTATAAAATACTACTTTTTTTTAATTTTTGTTTGACTGTTTTTTTATTTCGCCGTTTAATAGCTTTTACAATTTAAAAGTTTATAGATAAAACACTGGCGGAGCAAGTATAAAACATTATTTTGTCTTATCACCGAGCCCTAACCGTACGTATTTACAATTACCGTATAATATGTTTATACTTTATAAATTATTTATTGAAAATTATAAATGTAAAAATAAATAACAATTAGTTTAAGAAATACTTCATACACTATACACACTATACACGTATATTATACAAAGTGTTTATTGAAAAATATGAAAAATAAAATATATAACATTTTTGTAATAAAGAAATATCTAAATAAAGAACGAAGAATTAGAAATAAAGTATTTAATTTACAAAAACCGTAATATTTATGTATATTTTAAAACCAAATTGAATAAAAGTAAAATAAGTAATAATTCATTAATGGTTAAAAAAAAAAAAATATTCAAGAACTCAAATTAGATTTCAACAATAACTTTTAAGATAAGAAGAAACACCATAACTGAAATAATGAAAAAAGTTGATAAATTCTATATAATCAAATTTTAGTTTAAAAGAAGCATTAAATATCGGAAATGTTAAAACCCATATTTAATAACACCTGTTTTGATTCATTTTTAAACTGTCGTTTACAAACTTTTTTCGTATTTGCAATATTAGGAAACTTTTTTCACAAATAAAGTCCACGATATTGAATTGAATATGTAATTTGTTTTGAATTATATTTTGGTACAATGTATTTATTATTTGAAAATTTTGTTGGGTATTTATGCACTACTTTTTCAAAATAGGACTGAAATATTTTAGGAGATAGTCCCATCTTTATTTTATACATGAACATTAAAACTTGGTGTAAGTTGATTTTATAAACGTTTAATGCGCTTAGTATACGCAGAAGAGGCTCGCATGGTACAATTGTATTAGTTCCAAATAATATTCTGCACGAATGTTTTTGTTTACTTTACAATTTTTTTAATTTTGTATGATTTGCACTTGCCCATGCAATATCACAATAAAAGAAAATATAAACTTTTTAAATATTTATTATTTAGAAATGGTTTAGCCCTATATATCATGGCAATATTTTTTGATGTTTTTTTTTTCAATGTTTTTTATATGATCACTCCAACTTGAATGTTCATCTAATATTACGTCCAAAAAGTTAACTGAAGTTTCTCTTTTAATGTTAGCGTTAATATTTATTAGATTTGGCAGTTTAATTGGAATATTTTCTTCTTTATTTACTTTATGAAATAAAATAAATTTGGTTTTATCCACATTTAGAGACAGTCCATTACTTATAAATCATTCATTAACCTTACCCAACTCTTCGTTTTCAAAAAGTGTTTAGTATCTCTGTGGGAATAAAAAGATTGAAGAAAAAAGAATACAATTTAAGAAGTTTATGGCTAAATTTAAATCATTTATATATACTAAAAATAATAAGGGTCCTAAAATAGAGCCCTGGGGGATACCACAAGTTACAGCATATGGAATTGTTTGTTTTGCTCATATTGGATAAATTGCTTTCTATTATTTCAAAAAGCTTTTGAACCAAAGTAAGTTATTATTTTTTACTCCATAATATTCAAGTTTTTTTATTAGTATGGTATGGTTTAACGTATCAAAAGCCTTTGACAGATCAATGAAAACTCCTAATGTAAAGTAGTTAGTACATAATGCGTTTGTTATTTGATCGACTATTTCAACCAATGCATGTTCAGTGGAACATTATTTTTTTGAAACCAAACTGTTTTGAATACAACATATTGTTTTCTGATAAATAATTGAATTGCCTGTTGTACATTATTCTTTCAAGCAATTTTGAGAAACACGGTAATATAGATATAGGTCTATAATTAGAAATAATAGAGTCATCGCCAGTCTTAATTACCGGTGTGATTCGTGCAATTTTGAATTGTTCCGGGACAATACCTGTTTTAAAAGAAATATTATAAGATGTGAAACAAAAGAGGTTCGATTATATGATAAACAGATTTTACATCATTAACGTTAATTTTATCAAATTTTAAGTTTTAAGATTATAAAAGGCGGTT
The DNA here is from genome assembly GCF_038396675.1 of Hydra vulgaris. Lineage (NCBI taxonomy): Eukaryota > Metazoa > Cnidaria > Hydrozoa > Anthoathecata > Hydridae > Hydra > Hydra vulgaris. Next base: position 3,024,036 of record NC_088928.1, on the reverse strand, counting down.
CGCAATTAAATTAATTTAAAATTAGGTTCATCCATAACTTTATCGTAACTTTTTAAATAAGACTCAAATGAAGTTGAATTCAGAGGAATTTTTGATGCCAAATTTGGATCAGCATTAATAAAAAAATTGTTTATTTTTTCAGCAATAATTGATTTAGCATAAATATTTTTTTCATCAATTGTTATTTTTTTTGGCTGAGTGTTTCTCGCCTAATTATTTTTGCCAATTATCTCTTTAATTAGATTCAAGTTTTTTTGGTGTTTCCGCTCGCTTTGTCTAATAGCTTTGCATAATAAAGCTTTTTAGAGTTTCTTTTTGTTTTTTCGAATATATTTTTGTAGTTTTTATGTGTCATTTCATTTTTATAAGTTTATTTTTTTAAGTATTTACCATATAATTTTTGTTTTCTTTTTGAGGATTTTAGTAGCCCATTAGACATCCATGGAGTCATAACTGTTTTTGAAAAATCAGGAAATGCTATTTCATATTGCTTGCAGAATTGACTTAGAAATAGGTCATATGAGTTGTTGGCATCGTTTGATTGCAATACCAGATTCTAATCAAAGTTGTTTCTTTAAAGGTTTTGAAACTGTTTTACAGAGTTTTCATTGATCTGTCGCTTAAATACGGTAGTTTTAGAAGGAATATTGTTATTTATTATGTTATTAGTAACTAAGAATGTTGGGAAATGATCGGATAAGTTTTGATTATACCTGTGTTAAGACAGTTATTAGTTATTATATTATCAAGAAGTGTAGAAGAGTTGTTAGTCACTCTAGTTGGCTTGTTTATTGTTGGAATTAAGTTATTTTGAAGAAGAGTGTTTATAAAATTTTTTACAATGTTAATTGAAAGCATGTTTTTTTAGGTTAATGTTTAGATCCCCAGCCAAAAAGATATGATCTCGCGTTTTATTGATAGCTGTTATGAATGATTTAAGATGAGTTTTAAATTTTTTAAATTACCTGATGGTGGTCTATATGTCGCGTTTACAATTATGTTTTTTTGTGTTTTTATTTTTTAATTTAATGCATAATGACTCACAATCTATTTCATTCACACAGAGACCGTTACGTAACCAATAATTAATTGAGTTGTGGATAAAAATACTTACGCCCCCCCCACCAATACCAAAATTACGTGGTTCGTGAACTGATTTGTAATTAATTAGTTCAAATTGCGCATTTGTTTCATCACACTTACACCAAATTTTCGTAAGACAAATAATTTTAAAATCATGTTTTAATTCATCCAACAAAAACTTAAAGTTTAAAATTTTTTTTTTAAACTTCGCATATTAATGTTTAATGTTTTTTCAATTCTAATATTCTTCGAATATATAAGTTGAAAAAAAAATTTCCTTGGGCACCACATGTGGCTTGCTATACACTCTAAAAAAACTAACGCCAATATAACGGATGACTTTGAAATAAGTAAAAGCTATCCGTTATATTGGCGTTATATTTTTTTGTTTGCGTTATAATTTATGTATGCTTGATCGATTCCTTTCAAATGATAAACTTTATCCGTTATATTCTTCCCTTAAATTCATCCGTTATATTTATCCGTTATATTATTTTATTCTCAGGCTATTTTTTTCCAAATTTATGTATTCATTACATAAAAATATTAATAACATGAAGGCAATAAAAGTCACCTTAAAAAATCGAAGCGAAATTGTTGTCGCAAATTCCGATTTGTTTGCGTTTGTCCAACAAAGTAAGTATACATATATTTTTTTATAATGTTTTTACTACCAACCTATTATATTTCAACCTATTATATTCACAAAATATAGCATAAAAAGTACATTAAAGAAAAAAATAATACATAAAAAAACACATGTGAATATATGTAACAAGCATAAACATATAACAAACTAATACATACAAGTTATATTTATTTGTTTGTTATATGTTTATACGTTTGTTATATTATAACAAACGTAAATCATAAAAAATACACAAATGTGACGTTGTTATACAATATTTTTTATATCAGAAGATATTTTTGGCTGAGAAATATATATATATGTGTGTATATATATATATATATATATATATATATATATATATATATATATATATATATATATATATATATATATATATATATATATATATATATATATATGTATATATATATATATATATATATATATATATATATATATATGATATATATATATATATATATATATATATATATATATATATATATATATATATATATATATTCAAAAGCATACTGAGCAATGTTCAGTACTTGTAGAGGATAATTTTGATGTTAATTTAATTGCAGAAGCAGAAAAATACAAATAACTGATTGTGATTTAAAAAAATGATTCTTTAGGAGCTTTAGCTTTGCATTTTCAAGGTAAACACAGGTGTGCTCAAAACATTTTAGAATCAATTTTTCTGCATTTAAAGAAAATGCTGATTGTGCCGGATATCGTTGTGCCCAAGTTAAATATCTTGTTGTGAAATTTTAACATCTCAAAATTGTTGTGAAAAATATTTTGTGCGTGTATTCAAAATGCCTTTAGTTAAATCCGTTAGTCTCAAATAACAAGGTTATATTGTTCCCTTTTTAGATAAATTTTACGTAATCTTTTTTACTTCAATCTCCTGAGATTGCTAAGTTTGTTGATATTAAAATTAGTATAGCTATTTATTGCGATGATATTCGTATCACATATCCTATCGGTATAGCATGGTCAAAACACAAACTTTAGGCAATATATTTTCGAATTAACAATATTCGTGCAAAATACCGTGGAAGAAAATCAACCATATTTCCTTTAACATTTACAGGTAGTAAGATGATTAAAGACAATATCTTCTTCCGTGCACGGTTGACTGACTTTATTGATGTTATGTCAAAACTTATGAAAGGGATAATGATATCAGTGTTAGGAGTTCCTCAAGTATTGAGTGGTGAGTTGTGTTCTTTTTCTGGCGATTCGTTAGCTGCAATGCTGTTGGTGGATTTAAAGAAGGTTTTTGCTGGAAGACTGTTCGATGCTGCAGACTTTGTACTTCAACAAGAGGGGATATGTATGCAAATACTAGGCATGAACAATGCCCGGTACGTAATAAATACGGTAAGAATATTTAATTAAAGCAAATTAATCAGATTCCGGCCTTAGACCTAAAGATAAAATTAAATGGTCAAAATATCATGGGGTATCTTTATCAAGTGTACTTTTTTCAGTTCCACTATTTGATGTAACAAAGGGAATCTTATTTGACCCAATGCATGATCTTTTAGAAAGTGTTTTTCCTCTTCAGTTTGAACTGTTTCTTTCATACGCTATTGAAAGTAATTTTGTAACAATATTATCATTAAATGCATGGCTCCAATCATTTGTCTATCCAGCGGGCATTAAAAACCTGGTAAAGTTTTAAAAACATGTAAAATTAAAGGTAATTTTGGAAGTGGTCAAATACTTACTCTTACAAGAGTCTTACCATTTTTCTCATTGAAAATTATGTAGGCTCAAAATGAACATCTTAAATTTTTGCTAAAATTGATTCAAATAGTTCAGCTATACATGTCTCCAATCACAACAAAAAAATACATTACTGATTTGAAAGAAATCATTGCGATGCATCATGAACTGTTTTTGGGTTTATACCCTCATAAATTTATACCGAAGCTCCATTTTCTTATCCACTATCCAGCTCAGGCTGCTACTTCAGGCCCTTTAAGGGAGCACATGTGCATGGCTTTTGAACGCAAACATTAAGTGATTAAGAATTTTCGACATTTTAACTTCAAGAACATTCCTTATACAGCCTGTAAATCAATGATAGCAAATACCACAGCACAATTTTTTAATTCAATTGGTGCAATTAAAGCTGATGTCTATTATAATGAGGATGAACTAAAATACTTTTCCGGAGCAATAAAAAGTGCAAATATTGATGGAATTTTATATAAAAATGGGTCGATAATCACTATATTTGAGAATGATCAGTTTATTTTCCACCAAATCAATAAAATAGTATCATTATCTGGAAAAAGACACTTTGAAACAATAAAATTAGACACTTTACACTCAAATGTTTATTCCACCTGCAGATTACCTTCATTTTCTTCAATTAATATTGTATTTCCTGAGACTTTACAGTTTCCATGGTGCACAATTGGACTACCAGTTAGTGATCTTATCCTTGTATTTCCACTTGCTATTCCAAATTTGTCTTATGATGGTATTTCAAATCAGCTAACACAATAAACTAGTTAAAATTTTATATCTTAAAAACTCTACGTAACCATATTTCAGGCTTATCTTAATTAAAGTACTTATATATTATTAATATTTATATATTGCGATTATTAAAAAAAAATCTTTATCTTCATTATAATTGAAGTTTGAAAGAAATTGAGATGAAATGGAAAGTCTATTTTGATAGTTGTTTTTTATCCAGTTATAAAATTAAAAATGATATAATAAAATTTGAGTCGTTTTAAAGCGTAGTAGGTGAGGACTTTACAATAATAGAAAGTCTAGAGTAACTTAACTGTCTTAAAACTACTTAGTAACCTATTTATCTCCTTAATGTTTCAAGTCTTTTTTTTGTGTGTTTGCTTTTTAATATTGATTAAGGGTTAGCCATAGTTTCTTCAATATTCATAATATTGAGTGTCATTTTTTAGTTTCAAGCAAAACAATATATATTGTTATGAAGTATAAGCAACTGTTTTTGATACTTTCTGTGTCTTGTTAACCATAATTTTAAGCATATGTATTTTAAGTGTAAAAATATATATTTTAAGTATAAAAATTGTTATTTCAAGTTATTATTTACTAATCTTGTTATTTTACTTTTTCATTTAAAATTATTTTTCTTATTGCTTTTTAGAACTAATATATTTTTAGATGTCCAAAGTTAAACTTCCTCAATCAGATGTCGAACTTCTGCTGACTTATTTTTCTGTGCCAGTTATAGAATTGCTCAATGGAGTTAGTAATGTTTTTGTATTGAAAGAATTGAAGAATGCGCTAACTCAATTTGCATCATTAAAAGTGAGAGCTAATGACAATTATGGTAACAGGGAGTTCTTTTCGCGACTCAAGATTACTTTAAAAAACCTCTATCCTCAGTTCAAAGATGATTGGGTATGTTTTTGTGATTTCCTACTTTTTTCTTTTTAACTGAATTATAATAATACAATGCAATCTTTAAAAACATGTTTTTTGCTAAAAAGTTATTAAGAAAGTACTAATTAATATAAATGCATTGCTAAAACAATAATCTTGTAGGTGGTGAGGATAGACACGTTTTGTTAGTAAAAATTCTTTATTATAAAATTATTAGAAAAAACGAGCACAATAAATTTAATTGCTTCTACTTAGACCATCTTGAATAAGTTGACAGAAAACAAAGTCACTGGTGGTGTAGGGTTTCTTTTTTTCTATTACATTTTTATTTTTTCATTTCATTTTTATTTTATAAACTAAACAAAAAATAGTTTAAGCCAAAAGGTTGATTTGCTGAACACCAAGTGTTTAATATTAAATAAAACTACTTTCATTACACCTACTGTTACGCCCACTAATCATAGGCGTAACTGTATATACATCATTAAAACAGTATTATTTAGTTATGTCGTGACTATGATTATTTAGTTTAATCAACAGTTTTGAAAATTTGTTGTTTTTAGGAGCCAATGTTTGTACAGATAAGTAACAATCTTCGTCAACAAAGATGGTCAAAGATGCATGAAAGTTCCCCAAAATTTTTCCAACTGGCTAGAGGGCATAATACTTTAGCAATCAAGGAGATTGTAGCATGTGCTGAACCAGTTTTATCAACCAATGAAATTGAGGCAGAGATAAAGGTATATTTCCTTTTTTTTAGTTTAACATGTTTTATATAAACTTGTTTATTGTTTCGAAATCCTTGAATATAAGTGTTTTTTGTGTTGATATGAAAGATTTTATTGATAGCCAAAGTATATATTTTTTAATCAAAGATACCATTTATTTTTTTGAAATTTTACTGTAAACTACTAATTATTTGTGTTAACTGTATAACAGAACGAACTTGGAAAAACTATACCATCTATTGCTGTATTGAGCATCCTTAACAGAAACTTATTTTACCACCAAATATTTGAACAAATTCCAAATAGACTCAGAATAGCCCCATCTCTTCTTATTGATGAGTTTAAGCGATTCTTTCCCCAACATGAAAATATTGTTAGCTGTTCTAGATTATTTATAAAGGCGGCATTTAAAGATAATGCAAATATTATTTCAAGTGTAATGGAATTGCAAAGTATGTTTATTTCTCGAAAAAGTAAAGATTTTCTTTTTTTGCAATCACATGTAAGTTTTTTTAATATCTTATTAATGATTTTTTTGATTGGTTTACCTTTAAAAGTATAATTTTAAACAAACTACATAAATTATGATTTTTCTTATTAGGCTGATAACATCGATGCAGAACTTGCACTTCCCTCATTGTATGGTCCACAAGTAGTGCTCAATGGTTTATATTTTGGTATTCGGTCACGAACTGGAATTGAATTATGTGCTACACAAATATTATGCATGGAGGAAGTTATAGCTTCAATAATAGCAGTATATTATCTTAAAGATTTATGCTATCCATCTTGTTTTGCCCAGTTACTTGGGATTTTCCAAGAAACTATTCTAAAAATCAACTACCCTCATAAATCAAAGGCTGCAGCAAGATATGTGTTAAAATTCAGTAGTTCATAAATTTTTAAAAGTTTTTTTATACATTTAAAAATGGAGAATGGTAATTTCTTTGAATTTAATCATAAATTATTTTCTTGTCTTTTCGTTTTTGTTACAAAATTAAAGTAATAATACCTAAATAAAATATATAACCCATTATTTAAGCTAATTGAAATTAAATTAAATATGATGATGTGCAAACTTCTAATCTTGTATAATCTTTATTTTAATATTATTTTAAAATTCTTTGTGGTATTTAAACTGACTTAAATATTAACATGTATATTTAACAAGTGCATGTGTATATTTAATGTATATTTATTAATACACACTATACAGTATACAGTATTTTTTATCATTATTTTTAAAGTTGACATTTGCTTATCAAACTTTCTATTTTATAAACTTTAGGTACATCGACATCTAGTACATAGTAGCCTTGTTTTAAAGCGTTAAGCGTTGAGCGCTTTTTGTAAGCGTTAAGCTATTTTAAGCAGTAAGGGATTTTGATTATGCTAATTATTATTAATTTTTTTTTTTTAATAAAATTAAAAATTGCTTTATCAAAATATCTTACTGATTAAAATAGCTAAACGCAATCAAAAAGCGCTCTACGCTTAACGCTTTAAAACAAGGCCTGCTAGTACCAGTGGTAAAGTTACATGTATCTTTTCACGACGAGTATCTTTTCACAACGATTCCTTAAATTTGGAAGGGATTATTTGTTTTTTATTTTATTTTGTATTTATTAGTGGCACCAACATTCAGCAATGGTAAGGTTATATCTTTTCAAAATGGTTATAATTAACCAATTAAATGATTATATATTATACCCTTTTTATATTGTATTTTTAAGGGGCAAGAGTATCTGTGCCAATTGATGATATTATTGATTATATCTTTTCAAAATCATTATAAGTAGCATACAATTTAAAGATGTTTATAAACATTTTCAATATAAATAAACATTTTATAAATTTTAAAGTTGTTGTGTGCTTATCAACCTTTTCATTATATAGACTTCTGTAGCTTAGACATCTGGTGTAACAACAGGGGTAAAGTCACAAGTATCTTTTGACTACAAGTATATATTCCATATATTTTGAAGGAGTTGCCTGTTTGTTTTCTTTTGAATTTTTTATTTATTAGTTACATCAACATCTAGTTGCAATGGTAAAGTTGTATCTTTTCGAAATAGTTCGAAATAAGCAATCAAATGATTTTATGTTATACCTTTTTATAAGGTGTTTTTTCAATGATAATCTTACAGAATATTAATTTTAAAGATATTTTTTTGCTATATATCTATTCCATATTGTAGTCTTTAATGACATTTACATCTAGTAGCAATGGTAAGGTATCTTTTCAAAATGATTATAAAGGACTTAGTAAAAGATGTCTTTTTAAATTATTGTTCACTTTATTTTGTAATCTTTAGTGGCAACAAAATCTAGTACCAGTGGTAAAGTTACATGTATCTTTTCAATACGAATTATCTTATCTTATGTATTTTGTAGTCTTTAATGATAGAGCTTTGTTAAATATTTTTTTCAAAATGATTATAAAACTTAGTATGAAGAAATGTCGTTTTAAATTATTATTTTTTAATCTTTAATGGCGACATCATTTGATACCAGTGGTAAAGTTACATGTATCTTTTCATATTCCATAACTGTTAAAGGAGTCATATGCTTATTATCCTTTTTATTTTGTATTCTTTAGTGGCATCGACACTTGGAAGCAATGTTAAGGTTATATCTTTTCAAAATGTTTGTAAAAGACCATATTTGAATCTTAGAGATTATTATATAATCATACCAATCATATATGAATCTTAAAGATTATTTAATATTTAAATTTTAAAGTTTCATTTGATAATTATGTTTTTTATTTTGCACTTTTTAGCGGCATCGACATTAAAAATGGTAATGATATATCTTTTCAAAATGATTATAAATGGTCATTATTATATATACATAATTATTATTTCTTAAATTTTTAATTTTTTTTAATATTATGTTTGTAAACATAAGATATATAAAATAAATATAACGCCAAATATAACGCTTCAACCGTTAGTTTATTTTTTCTAAATATAACGCCAGAGTTGAGCAAATATAACGCCAAATATAACGGATGAAGCGTTAGTTTATTTTTTCTAAATATAACGCCAATATAACGGCAGAGTTGAGCAAATATAACGCCTAATATAACGCCTAATATAACGGTTAACTAGCGTTATATTTGCTCAACTCTGGCGTTATATTTTTTTTTGTTATTTTGGCGTTAGTTTTTTTACAGTGTAGTTGTTGCAGCTTATTACGAGATTGGATCAACAAACGAAGGTCTTCTTTTCGATTTGCTATACCAATGATTTGGAGGAAACCAAAAGATCATTACAATGACTGCTATTTTTGCGCTGTTAATACTGCTGGATTTTCGTCGAAAAATAAGCACCAAATTGTGTACCCGAATTTGGATTCGGCCATGAGGCCTGTTCCTCATGACAGCACCCTGCTCATTCCAGTACCACCAGCTGATGGATAAGACTCTGTTGTAGACGAATGTGTTGTTGATGTTGAACGTCAAGATGCGGCTGATGTTGACTTTGATCCAGATATTGACGGCGAAGAGCCCAAAGTTTTCACACAAGGTGAACTGAATGATTTGGTTAGAGACTTGTCCCTTTCCAAGGAAAAAGCTGAACTTTTAGCGTCAAGACTGAAAGAAAAGAATTTGTTAGCAGTTGGTGTCAAAGTATCCCACTTTCGAAAGCACAACAACAATTTATCTAGGTTTTTCATCATTGATGGATCCTAATGCTACTGCAACAATGTAAATGATCTTTTCGAAAATTTATCCCAAGTGCATTCGCCTCGTGATTGGCGCCTCTTCACTGATTTATCCAAGAGGAGTTTAAAGGCTGTGTTGTTGCATATTAGTAATCAAAAGCCATGTATTCCAATTGCTCATTCCGTACACTTAAATGAAACTCACGAAAATATGAAAATATTACTATAAACTATTACGCTATTGATTACAAAACTCATCAGTGGAACATTTGTGGTGATTTGAAAGTCATTGGATGTTAATGGGTATGCAAACAGAGTTTACCAAGTTCTGCTGCTTTCTTTGTTTATGGGATAGTCGTGCTGTGAACAAACATTACGTAAAACATGATTGGATGTTGAGAACTGAATACGAACCCGGTGTAAGCAGCGTTCACCATATTACGCTGGTTGATCCAGACAAAATATTTTTGCCACATCAAGCTTGGTTTGATGAAAAACTTTTGTAAAAGCATTAGATAAAACTGAATCAGCGAGTTTTCAATACATGGTTGAAAAATTTCCCAAAATTTTGTGCAGCGAAACTCAATAAAGGCTTTTTTGTCGGACCCCAAATTCGAGAGGTTTCGAAAGACCATGGATTTGAAGAGTCACTTATTTCCGACAAAAAAGAAGCGTGGAAAGCGTTTGTATGGGTTTGTAAGAAATTCTTGGGTAATCACAAATCGTGTGAAAATGAAAATTGTATTCAAAAGCTACTCGATTTGTTCCAAAAAGTGGGCTGTCGTATGGCATTGAAAATGCATTTTCTGCATTCGCATTTGGCATTTTTCCTGAAAATTTGGGCGCTCTGAGTGATGAACAAGGTGAACGATTCCACCAAGATGTTCAAGTGATGGAAAAGCGTTACCAAGGATTCTGGAATGAAAGCATGCTAGGTGACTACTGTTGGATGCTTTATCGTGATGAACCAGAAAAAGTTTACAAAAGGAAGTCATATTCGCAGAGATTTTAAGTGACTTATATGCTTTAGTCAACAGTCTTTAAACTATTAAATGTGTATAAATGTTTACGAATTAACCTAGTCACAGAGACTTTGACTTATTTGTATAGATATAAGTGGTGCTTGAAATATTGAATGTTCATCAATGTTTATGTATAGGGATAAAGTACAGAATGTTTGAAAATTAAAATTCCAAATAACTCAAGAACTAGACGCGCTGGAAGAAAACTGAAAGCAGATTTGAAATCAGCGCAAAAAACTGGTTTAGAAAAAGCTATTTAAATTCATGGTGTTTTCAAAAAGTTTTTTTTTGTTGAGCAGTGTTATCCTTGTGAAAATAATACAAAAAAAGTAGAGAAGAATGTTTATGATATGTTTTTTAATTGCACTATTAGACCTTGTGTTGAACACTCTTCAAAAAAAGTACACATTTTTTGTTGCTCTTCAGTTATCGTAGGATTTAATCAGGCCTCTAGTATATTAGTAAACAGAGATCATTTTGTCCCTCTAATAGCTTTAACAAGTTCGTCTAAAAAATACAATATTCCTGATATTTTTGCACCTAAATTAGCCGAAGTACCTGTTAAAAAAACTCAGGAAAATCAGGTTTCTACTTTAAAATCTACTTTCTTGTTTCTAGATTCTTCTCAGGAAGCAGTCAAGTAAATGTAGTTTCTTTAAAAAAAGAAAAAACCTTAAAATTGATCAATTTACTATTTATTAATCTTTTCCTGCAGAAAAAAAAGTTTATTCAGTATCGTCGCCACTTAAATTAAAAAGTTCTACACTGTCGCTGCAAAATATTCTTCAATAAGTATATCTAGTGAGCCACCAAAAAATTTAAACTCAGAAAGTAATTCTTCAATTTTTGGAAATTATTGTGAACTACCTTTTGTAAACAAATCAAATGTTGGGCTCGATGCAACTTATAGAATTAATAAATTGAACAATGAAGAAAAATACGATTTACTTAAAAATGTTCATAAGCAAAGTTTTAGTTTTCATTTTGAATGCAATAAATCAGGCCGCCCCTCTTTTCAATTCTCTTGGCTCTCTTTGTTCTCTTGGCTTGCATATTCAGAAAAATAAAAATATTTTTTTGATAATTGTGTTATTTTCGGATCTGAAGAATCAAGTCGTAATGCAAGCAAATATGATCAGTTTTATAAATCTCCACTTGTGGCATATTCAAAGCCCATTAAAATTTTTTTATAAACATGCTGAAAGCTCATTAATTCACCTAACTTCAGCAGTACTCATTTTCGCCAATGTATGGAACAAATGACAAATTTTATTGATTTAAATCTCAACACAGTAATTGATGAACAAGTCAGGAAAAATAGAAAAATATTAAAACCAGTATTTCTGTTAATTATTATGTGCGGCAAACAAAACCTTTCCGAGTACACCGAGATGATTCCTTTTTACTATAAAAACGAAAATAATAACTAAGGTAACTTCGAGCAATTTTTTAACTATAATCTACTTACGCAGAAAATGATTTGGTGGATGGGCAAATTGTTACCGTTCTTAAAAATGCTACATATCAATCTAAAACTACTCAAAATGAGCTGATAAATATTTTTAATGATATTATAATTTCTATATTAATATCTGAAGTTAAAAAAACCAAATTTTTTTCAATATTAGCAGATGAAGCATCTGATGTTAGCAATGTGGAGCAAATGTCATTTGTGTTGCGTTTTGTAAATAATAATCGTGAAATTTGTGAATTATTTTTTGCTTTATTCTTGTGATTCAGGCTTGTTTAGAGAAGCTATGATAAACCAAATTTTGAACACTGTTAAACAGGATTAGAAATGAAACTTTGTGTTGGTTAAGGTTATGATGGTGCTGGTAATATGGCGGGGAGATATTCTGGTGCTGCAATAAGAATAAAGACTATTTATCGAAAAGCTATGTATGTACACTGTGGATCTCATGTTTTCAATATTTGTGTTGTAAATGCCTGTAAATTACAAGTAATCAGCAAAAGGATGGCAAATGTGCGTATTGTATCTTAGTTCTTTAACTTTAGTCCGAAGCGTTTTGATATTCTAAAAAAAAAATAATAAAAGAAATGTTTCCAGAAGCTCGCCATTCTCGCCTCATTGATGTATGTCGTACAGGAGGGATTGCCAGAATTTATAGTCTAAATGCGATTTTAGAGTTACTTCCTGCTATTCTCAAATGCTTTAAGATAATGATAAATAATGAAGAAAAATCTTGGAATCATGATTCAGTGATGCAAATAGTTATTTCTTTGCCACTAGTTCATTTCAGTTTATTGTTACTTTAGTAGTTGTGTAGTCTTTCCACATTTAATTTAGTCATATTATAGCGTGGCTCAGGAAGATCATCCTCGTACTCATTTAAAAAAAGAATAAAAATTTTTCTCTATTCAGAAACATTTAAAACGTTAGTGAGCACAGCAAAGAATCCATTATAAACAGCAAGTTTCTATTAGAGAAACGTAACTAAATCTGAAATGACAATTGGTCAAGAATTGGAATCGTAACATTCTTGTAGTACTCATTAGTATCAAAAAATATTTGATTAAATCTTTTTAAACGATTTAAGTTTACAGTTCATTCAGCATATTAAGTTGTTGATTTGTTTCATTTTTATTTTTATTATAATTTGTCTATATTTTACTTTTGAAATTTACTTAATTCAGATGAAAGTAAAAATTAATAAGTTGTAGTTCATTTATTTTGTTAACTAAAGATCGGAAAAACGCTTCTTAATTCCGCCCTTAATTTTATTAATTTAGGTATCAAAATGCATTAACTTAGGTATCCAGGGTCCAAATCCAGCTTTGGCCAATTTGCACCGTAGGTTTGGTAGGCAGCGTAAATTTCCTAGTTACATGCTCATCCGCGGTGCTCTGAAATAAATCCATTAGGACTTCTCAGGGCATACAATATAAACAATATTAAGAAAGTTAGTATATCCATCCAAGGCCGGCACGTAAGGTAGTGTGGTCATTCCCCTTCGCCCCTCCTCCCCCGCTCCTTTGATCTAATCAATTAATTTTTCATTTATTTAGTCGGCACATTTGACCATTTAGACCAGTCAGTCAGCAAATTTCATAAAACAATGACTTTTGTTTTTTAATTACAAAAAGGCACTACCCCCACTCCTCATCCTCTACGTGTGACCTACTCGCGCGGCCCATTTTTTAATATTTAGTTACAGGCATTTGGGCTGACGCTCATTATTAATTGCCCCTCCTCATTTTTTCAGCATATATATATATATATATATATATATATATATTTAATTTATATATAAATATATATATATATATATATATATATATATATATACATATATATATATATATATGTATATTACTATATATATATATATATATATATATATATATATATATATATATATATATATATATATATATATATATATATATATATATATATATCGCGAAGTTAGAATTATTTTGTTCTGTCTCGACTTTTTGAAAAATATGAGTTATTGATTGTGTTTTGTGCCTCAAATTAATGTTTTTTCTACTATATTGAAACTTAAGTTACAATTAAAAAAAGTTGGAACATAAGTAATAAAAATCTTTTCATATGTCTCCTCAAGTTCTTATTTTTTAAATCGTTTCATCTCAAAACTCTTGACACCGTGATTCACGATGTTTTTCTCACCAAATTAAAATACTATGGTGTACATAGTATTCTCTTAAATGGTTTGAATCTTACTTAAATAATAGACTTCAATACGTTACAGTTAAGGAAGCAATTCATTAACCAAAACTGTAATTTCGGGAGTTCCTCAAGAGTTAGGTTTAGGAATAGGGCTCAACCGGCCTATGCTCTTCCTTATATACATCAACAATCTAAATTATAATCTCAAACTAAATTATAGATCTACCGGCATTAATAATGTTTTAACATACCATTTTGTAGATGATACTAACCTGTTAATTGTTGAAGATTCGCTTGAAAAAATGCAGTTAAAAACTAATGAGGTTATATATTCTGTTATTAATTGACTTAGAGCGAATAAAATGTTACTAAGTGCTACGAAAACTAAAATAGTTGTCTTTAAAACCGAAAACCAAAAAAACAAGTAACAATGCACTTTCAATATAAATGGAAAAATATTAACTTCGTAAAAAGCTGTGAACTACCAAGGAGTTTCGGTCTTTCTTTCAAGTCATCTCAAACTAAATTATAGACTAAGCTAAGCCGATCAGTAGGAATGCAAGTTATTATCAGACATTTTGTAAATTTCGAAACACTTATAAGCATATATCATGCCATATTTAGATCGCACCTTAGGGTATGTGTGTCAGATTTGGAGTAAAAAAAAATCATATCGTGCGGTTTGTAGGAAAAAAATAAAAATGGTAACAAATAACTAACAAAAAACTTTTGCATGGTCTATTTGTTTCAATGTAAATGGTTTTGTTTGTATCAAATGATAATCTATTTTATTAAAAATAGTGGTTTTAGTTGAAATTTGTGTCATTTTAGAAAAAATTGGTTTAAATTTTTGAAAAATCTTTTTTTAAATGTAAATGGTTTTGTTTATATTAAATGTTAAACTTATTTTATCAAAATTTTTTGTTTACTTTTTAAGTTATATGAAGTCAAAAAAGATATAATCTTTGAATAAAGTGAAATGTGTACTGTGGCTCAAAGAAACTAGTAAATTAGTACGCATTTAATAGCTTTTATAAGTTATTATCTATATAAAAAGTACAACATTTGGATCAAACTTCTATTGGATAGCATTTATTTTCAAATATACATTAGGAACAGCTTAAGCATTAGCTGATTATCAACATTTTAAACAGAGATACAGAGTCTCAAAAAAAGACTTCGGCTTTGAAAGTCATATAGGGTTTAGGGATAGAGTCAGAAAGGGCATAAAGGGTTATGAAATTGTCATATCCCTAATACATATATATATATATATATATATATATATATATATATATATATATATATATATATATATATATATATATATATATATATATGTATATATATATATATATATATATATATATATACATATATATATATATATATATATATATATATATATATATATATATATATATATATACATATATATATATATATATATATATATATATATATATATATATATATATATATATATATATATATATTAAAACAACTTTAAATAGTATTCTACACAATAGAGTGTTCAATTTTCTTAAAAGAACAGAGCAATTATATTAGTAGTAGAAAATCTCTTAACAAAATTTTTTTCAGTTTTAATGGAAAAAATGGAAAAAAAAAAAAATAAAAAAAAAATTCGTGAAGTGATTTTCTACTACTAATATATATATATATATAAATATATATATATATATATATATATATATATATATATATATATATATATATATATATATATATATATATATATAATTAAAATATTAGGTTATAGCAGTAACATTTAACACTAAAGTTCAATATTTTTTAGAAAAATAATGTCTGTCAGACATAAATCTTTTCGCAATTATGAAAGTGAATCTTCAAAGCGTAAGTCAGCTCAAGAAAAAGAGAAAAAAGCACAGGAAGTTTTTGCAAAATCAAGAAAAATTAGTGCCTTTTTGAGAAAACGAGATGGAGATTTAGATTCTTTAAAGTCACTACCTGGAACTTCAGCTATACTACCACCAGTTGAAGAGTTTCTATCGCAAGACATTGGTGACAATCAAACACTACCAACCTTGTTGTTGCAAAACTGTAATCAAGATACTCTAAGGAAATATTAAATATCACAGAAACAGGAAAAACCTGATGGCTCAACCTTTTTTCGGAAATGTAACCCAAATTTGTTCCTACGAAAAACAACAAATAGTGAAACATGTCAACGTAATTGGTTGTGCTTTTCCTCACACACAGGAAAAGTATACTGCTTTATTTGCAAATTGACTGGGTCCAAAAGTATCACTACTAATTTTTCAATTCAAACTAATTTTTTTGGTTTTTGCTAATGGAAACATGCCTCATTGCGTGTCAGTGAACATGAATCATCTAAAGGCAATCTAGAAGCAAATATAACTTTGGCACAGCGTGACGAAAAGTCTGAAGGAATTTACCATGAGCTAGCAAAGCAGGAATCTAAAATATGGGTGTACTGGAATCAAATACTGCAACGTGTGATAAGTAATATAAAGTTCATTGCAGAACGAGGGTTAGCTTTTCGAGGCGATAATGAAATTGTTGGATCACCACAAAATGGGAATTATCTTGGAATTTTAGGAACTGCTGAGTGAATATGACACTTTTCTTGCTGCTCACATTAAGATGCATGCGAATAAAGGAAGAGACCATACCAGTTATCTGTCTTCCACTATTTGCGAAGAAATTATATATTTGACGGGCTCACAAGTTTTAAAGTACATTTTCTGTTCTATCAAAAAATCAAAGTATTTCTCGGTATCTGTCGATTCTACACCAGATGAGGCTCATATTGATCAGTTAACTATTATAATTCCTTAAATGGATATGCAAAAGTTAATACCGAATGAGAGATTCTTAACATTTATCCCTAATACAGGTCACACTGGTCGTGAAATGACAGAGGCATTATTGAAATATCTGGAATCCAATGGAATCAGTTTACATGACTGTCGAGGTCAATCATATGACAATGCTGCCAACATGAGCGGTAAATATTGCGGAATGCAAGCTTTGATAAAGGAACAAAACGACCTATGCATTTATGTCCCATATTGTGCACATTCGCTGAATTTAGTTGGTATGGCAGCAGCAAAAACATGTTCTGCAGCAGTGAAATTCTTTGACTTTGTTCAAGAACGTTAAAAAAGAGTTTGCACGTCTTTTTTACAGCATCACCTTCACGTTACCAAATCCTTACAGAAGCACTGTCTAGCTCTCAAGAAAAGACAAACAAGAAAAAACTGCTGACACCTAAAGGATTGAGTGATTGTCGTTGGTCATGCAGACATGATGCAGTTAATTCACTTGTTGTTGGATATGACAAGCTTAAGGTGGCTTTGGAAAAAATTTCAGTTAACAAGGAGGAAAAGGATATTGTTCGCAATGCTGCTGGTCTTCACAAGCAAATGTGCAAGATCAAAACTGCGCTATATTCATTGTTTTGGAATGAGATATTGGAGCGATTCAATGCTCCAATATCTCCTGAAATCAATAAATCCTGAAATGGTATTGCAGTCTGCAGTAGATGCCTTTACTTCACTGAAAGCATTCGTGGAATCAAAACGAGAATGTTTTGCTTAATATGAAGAACGTGCACAAAAATTATCTGGTTCAACTGAATATTCGCAAGCTCAACGTCGTCAGCGGAATAGAAATGTTCGCCTCAACCCATCAGGTTATGAAACTGGAAATAAAGTTCAGCAATCCCCAAGTGATCAGTTTCGCACAACAAGTTTTATCCCAGTGATTGACCAATTTAATGTCTCACTTAGAGACAGAATAATTGCTTACAAGAATGTATGTGAGTATATTGGCTTTTTGAATCGCCTTGATGAAATGAAATCAAACGAAATAATGACGTCTGCGAACAATTTGGTTAACAAGTACAAGCCCGACCTTGAAGAAAGTCTCGGAAATGAGCTTGATCAATTTCAGCCCTTCTAAAGCTTTATATGGATGACTATAATGCTAATGCAAATGTGCCCAAAGAACTTTTCTTTTACAAAATTTTAAATGCGAATAACTTCATCTCAAGTTTTCGAAATGTAGAAATCCTATTAAGGATGTACTTGGTCCTAATAGTCTCTAATTGTTCGGGAGAACGATCGTTTTCCATATCGAAACTTATAAAAAACAGACTAAGGACCAACAAGAGCCAAAATCGACTTTCTTATTTGACACTAATGAGCATAGAATCCGATTTACGACGGGAGATTAATTTCTCAGATATTGTGAAAACATTTGTTTTGCAAAAAGCTAGAAAGGCTTACATTTCTTTATAATCTTACAAATTTTTACAAAGTTGAACAAAATACATGTTTATATCATTATATGTTTCATGTATATTGATTGTTTTTATTTGTCCATACATTGCTTTAGCATTACCCCCAATTTATATAATGGTCAAACTTTTTGCGGAGTTACTTTAGATTTAACACATTACATTACAATACAATTTTAAAACCGGTAAACGGTATTAAACGTTAGCTATGCTTGCTTGAAAATCTTTCTCGAGGGCCCCCACAAATTTCAGTGCCCCAGGGCCACACAATTGTTTAATCCAGCCCTGATTGTATGTGTATGTTATAGAGGATAATAATCTGAATTTTTGAGAGAATTTTCCTCTTAACCTAATAAAATATTAGTTTTAGAGGATAACATTACTGAGTAAAAAAATAAATTAACTTAGTTAAAAAAAAAATTCGATCATATAAATGATTCAGAGGTACAGATTAAGGGGGCAATTTAAATAGCACACCCTGTTAAGGAATTATCATTTTGTCCCTTAGCTATAAAAATCATAGAAATTTTTTGTATAAATAGTTTAAAAAACTTTATTGGAGGTAAATTAATATTTACTCGTGTATCATTTTGAGTCAATAACTGCTTCACAACAACGACCCATTGACAAGATCAATTTTTGATCCAAAATGAGTCTAAATTTGTTGCAATTGATCGATTTATGTTTCTGTCAACTTTCTTCACAAATTTTCTATCGGATTAGGGTCTGGTGACTGCGTGGGCTACTCCAAAACATCAATCTTGTTAGCGTTAAACCACATTTTAACATTTTTGACCGTGTGCTTTGGGTCGTCGTCTTACTGGAATTTACTAACCAAAAGAAATTTTCCTAGGCATAAGGCAACATGACGTTTTCTAGTATTTCTTTGTACATGTGTTGGTCCATTGTCCCTTGAATTCTATGCAACGAGCCTACACCACGCCTTGAAAAACTACCCCAAACAATCACCTTGCCACCACTATGTTTTACAGTCTTTAGAGTATACCAAGGGCTGAGTTCTTAGCTTTAAGGACAACGAAATATTGTTTTCCGTCGGATCCAGAGCAATTGAACTTAAACTCATCAGTCCAAAATGTATTACAAGCTTACAAGTTTTTTTTGATATAATACAAAAACTTTGATTTTTTTTAAGAAAAAGTAAATGTGTGTTACTTAAAATGACCTCAAAAATTTACACACGACCGCTAAACAAGCAATTTTTATAGTTATAAATGTTTAATGAGTTTTTCCGTTCAAATAAGTAAACATTGTTGATGTTATAACAAATACCAGCCATTGGTATAAAAACATAAATCTTGATTTCAAAAAGTTAAACAAACTAGTCATGAAAGTGTGTTATTTATATTATCGCCACTGTATATGTATATTTGTGTGTGTATGTATGTCTGTATGTATGTATGTATGTATGCATGTATGTATGTCTGTATGTATGTATGTATGTATGCATGTATGTATGTATGTATGTATGTATGTATGTATGTATGTATGTATGTATGTATGTATGTATGTATGTATGTATGTATGTATGTATGTATTTATGTTTGTATGTATGTATGTATTTATGTATGTATGTATGTATGTATGTATGTATGTATGTATGTATGTATGTATGTATGTATGTATGTATGTATGTATGTATGTATGTATGTATGTATTAGGGTGCATCACAAATTTTTTTTTTAATTTCAGTTGTCTGCTATTTTATTTTGTTTTGCCAGCTGACATAAGTATTATGCTAAAAAAAAAAAAATTGGGACAATATTTAGAGGTCCCCCAGGCCCTTGATAGTTTTGCAGATTTTATATAACAAAATAAATCTAAATTATAATTTTTATTTAACTTTTATTTCGCTGATTAAACAATGTTACACTTTTTCATATAAAATAAATAACATCGTAAACATAAAAAACCTTTATAAAAAACGTCTTTAATCTTTTAATTTATAATATATATATATATATATATATATATATATATATATATATATATATATATATATATATATATATATATACATATATATATATATATATATATATATATATATATATATATATATATATATATATATATATATATATTTATATATATATATATATATATATACTGTTATAATCAGTCAGGGACTCAAAGAAGGTAAGGATGATGCGTTTATCATCACAACCTTTTCAAAGAGCCCCTTTAGTCACTATTGAAATAAAAATAAAAAAACACTTTAATTTTTAAAGAAAAATAAAAAATTTAATAAAATTAAAACACATTAGAAGAAAAAAATAAAAAATAAATAAAAAGAAAAAATACAAAAAAATTTGAAAACAAATACTGTAAACTATAATATATATGTCAGGAATTAAGGACATGCATTTTAGTTTGTTGTTTAAACGATGAAATGCTTTTTAGGTCTTTAATATTTTTGTTTTGGAAACGATTCCATATTGATGGACCTCGGTTTGTAATTAGAAAACTTGACTGGTGTGATTTAATTTTTCTTAATTGATAGTCGTTCCTGGTATTTGAACGCAGAATAAATTATTATAATATTTAGTCTTTGGTTTCTATGTTTTTAATCTTTGGTTGCCATGTTTAATTTTGATGTTTTTGTTTTTTCTTTCATAGTTTCACGAAATGGATTTGAACGATAATGCAATATTAGACAAAGCAGTAACACCTCCTAAATCTAATAAACTCAACAATTTTATTCTTTCTTCACTGGTGGCAGTCAGTCATCAAAAAACTCCAGAATCCGGGTCAAAAACAAAACGACAAACTTGACTAGCCACGAACATCTTTGGGTTAGGAACCTCAGTTTGTGTTGATGATGGAACAATAACTGGCATTCGGCTGCCAACATGTATGCAGGTTTTGAGGTGTATGATGTACCACGCAAATGTTGCTACAAAATCTCAGCAAACAGGGTCTGTCGGTGCTCCTGCTAGATTCACAACTGCAAAGATTGTGCTAGACAAAATTAAAAAATTCTATTAAAAAGCCAACATTCCAATGGTTACAGATCGTAGAGCCTGCAAAAAAATTGTCAAACTGCTTGATAATAACAACAAACTGGAGGAAATGCAGACTATGTTGGCATCAACTTTTCAGCTCTGGCCTCCAAATGTGGAAAGTCTCATTAAGAATGCAGAGAATCTGGCATTTCTGGCATTTCTCAATGAAAGGTGACAGAACTGCCAGTTTTGGGGCTTTTGACAAGACACTTGCAAAAAAATATCCAGACGCCATTGTCGAAATGCCGCAGAAATTGAGCGTATGAAGCGAGCACATCGTGAGATTGAAACATCATCAGCCATGGTATCATCTGAAGTCGTGTTAAGCGATGAGGGCAGTAGTATCCGATCTAACAGTCCCGCTTCGGAAGACGATGTAGATTTCGAAGCTGCAACAAAAGAAAAAATTTCAAAACGGCAAAGACTTCCACTGGGAACAACAGCATTCATACCTACTAATGTGCTTAGCTGACCAAGTCTTGTGTCACTGGCAACTCGATTGAAGATGAAGCCAACACAACAAGCAGCATTCACACAAGGATTGATAAATGAGTCCGGAGGCGATGTTTCTATGGTTGCTGCTTCTTATACAACTGCGGATCGTTCACGATGCAAGGTAGTAAGTGCAATATCAAATAAAATCCAAGATCATTGGGTACCACCTTAACTGTGTTCCTTGCATTGGGATGGAAAAATGACTTCAACTCTTAAGAATCATCATATTACAGAAGAACGCATGACTGTGATTGTGGGCGATGCTAAGTAGATTAAGTTGCTGGGAGTTCCAAGTTATTTCAAAGCCACAGACCAAACATGCGGACAAGTTATAGCTGAATTAACAATGAAGCTGATGACCGAGTGGAATTGTAATGATAGAATTATGAATATGACATTTGACACAACAAGCTCAAACACTGGCCACATGACAGCTGCTTGTATTGCCATACAAAATAAATTGCAACGTGCTGTCCTTTGGTCAGGCTGTCGCCATCATATTGGTGAAGTAATTCTTTCACATGTTTTCACGGATCTAAAGATTAAAGCATTAAAATCACTAGATGTCACATTATTTACAAGACTTCGCAGTAATTGGGATTTGGTATCACATAATTCCTCTCAAGTACTTCCATTCCGTCCAGCTGATCATGGCATGCAGGCTCAAGAGCTCCTGGCAATGCTAAAAGATGAGGTGATCGCTCTAGTCAACGAACAGGTTGAATTTTTACTTGATGACTACCGAGAATTTTCCGAGCTATCGCTAGTCTACCTGTCTGCTTCCAATGGTGAAGTGAATTTTAGAAGACCTGGTGCTCTGCATAAGGCTCGCTGGATGGCTATCTACAGTCTCAAAATTGCATTTTTAGAATCACAAATTGCAGAACTTTTACCGGGAACAACTACCAGTCGCCACCAAGTTACAAAAATACGTGCATTTACAACATTCGTTACTCATATTTACATCACATGGTGGCTCACATGCAAGAAAACCGTAGATTCGCCTTTGAATGATCTACAGCTCTACAAGCGCCTACTGGAATATGAGGTTGTTGACAAAGTTATTTCTCAATCAGCAGTTCGAGCATTAAATTGCCATCTTTGGTATCTAACTGCAGAAATGGTTCCTCTCGCACTGTTCAGTGATCATGTACCTTTGTTGGAACGACAAGCTCTAGCAGATGCTATACTCAAAGTCAAACCGTTGGCTGATCTGCAAGCGCAACTCAATCGATTTGGTAATGGATGGGGCAATCCACGACTTCCATTGTACATTGATCGTTCAACACGGCTGTGCGACCTTGTTTAGGTCGATTCATGGTTCACAATTTATCGTCTTCAGTTGGATACCAACTTTTTACAACTTCCTGTCAATGAGTGGAACAAGTCTGCTCTTATATATTGAGTAATGAAAATGTTGCAGCAGTGAATGTTGCAAATAATGGTGCCGAGAGAGGTGTCAAACTAGCATCGGACTTTGTCGAAACTGCTCGATCGGATGAACATTTTCAAAACGTTTTTCAGGTTGTCGAAAAAGATCGCAAAGACATTCCAAATCTGTGCCTCAAAAGAAAAGATGTCACAACACAACAAAACTAACTGGCATTCTGATAACTGCATTATACTCAAAAAGGTTAATCACAGTCAAACTGTTTCAGATTTCAATAATTTCAACTTTTACATTTTAAAAATTATATTTAAACTAGAGATTTAACAAAGTTATTCGATAATTTCAAGTAAAATTGCAGTTTTTTTTAATGTGGCTCTAAAACATTGAATTTTGAGGTTTAACATTATTATAGTCAAAATAGACATAATTATACGGAATTTTCTGTGACTGTTTCTGTGATTTATTCAGCGTCGCACATTGGTGGTAATTTGAATAAATGCTTTTCTTCATGGGGGACCTCTAAATGTACTTAGATTTTAAAAATCTTGCCTAACTTATCTGATGTCATAATGGAACAAAATAGAAATATAGACAGCTCTGAATTAGACATTCAATTTTTTTCCATGCAGTTGTGATGCACCCTAATGTATGTATGTAAGAATGTATGTATGTATGTATGTATGTATGTATGTATGAATGTATGTATGTATGTAATGTATTTTACTCCAGACAAAATCTTAGTGTTGACAAATCATTTGTATGCTTTCAAGGACGGTTGCATTTTAAGCTATATATTCCTACAAAAAGCTTTGGCATAAAACTTCATAAATTTACTACATGAAGTAATATTACACTCAATTTTTTGATATATTGTGGTAAAAACATGTTTTATGAAGATGGAAATGAGGATATACCCAGCACTGAGCAAATACCAGCTGCACTAATGGAATCTTTTTTAGATAAAGGGCGTATACTACTTACAGATAACGACTACGCGAGCCCTACATTAGCAACTTTTCTCTTAGAAAGAAATACACACCTTGGTGGAACAGTTAAATCAAATAGAAAAAATTACCGCAAAGACATTGCTGAATTTTGCATTAGAAAAAGAGTAAGCTGTATTCTATTGCTCCACAGTTGATTTGCGTGTTATTGCATGTAATATTGAGCTGTCAAAAATAAGTCAGGAAATAAGCAGAGGGTTGTATGTTGTTAACATACCATTAAGCAAAAAAGATTACCATTGGTAAAACCTATGTAAATGACTCTGCAATAAAAAACCATCAGTAGTACGATCATTTAAAAGTCACATGGGAGGGGTTGACAGAGTTGATCAACAGTTACATAGTTAAGGCACATTGCGTAAAAGTTATACTTAAGTGGTACAAAAAATTAGCATTCAGAATGATTTCACAAGTGACACGAAATGCACATAAAGTTTTCCAACACGATACTGGAAAATCTAAAACAACATTTGTAGATTTTGATTTATGCCGAAGGCCGGTTTTTACGTGGTGTAACGTGTTACAAGTGTGACAAATATATTTTTTACATTGCCTATTATTTTAGTAACTGCAAAGTTTTAAAGTGCTTAAGTTAGAAACAGGAATTTTGACCAGGAATATAGCGGGAAATATCTCGGGTATGAAAAGATTCAAAGTATTTTTCTCTGTCACTTGTTACAACATTTTTGTTAGCTTGCTGTTTTGTCATTTACGACCTTGTCCGCGCAAAACAAACATACTTTAGCAATTGACACGTGTTAAAGAAGTCGGTTTTAGGATTTTTACTACCTCAAAAATTTTATTTAGTAATGAATTTTTAAATAGTCTGTCATTTTAAAAATAACAATTTTGAAAAGAACAATACATAACACACCCTGTAAATATCCATGGCTAACATCACCCGAAAGGACCGAACAAATCCTTTTAGATGGGCATTATATAGACCTAGTGTGAACATTTAGAGCTGTTTTTGAAATCTTTTAACTACGTCCGAGCCATTTTTTTCATTTTTAAGTTATATAGTGAAAATAACCAAAATCCAAGATTTTCCAAAAAAATAAACAGCTCAAAATCATAAATTACAGTGATTTTTTTAAGTTGTAGGTATATAGAGATCATAATAAAATAATTTTAAGTCATTTCAAACATCCAAAAGTTTGTCAGAGCCATTTTTCTCATTTTAACGTTCTATGGTAAAATAACCACAAAGTGTAAAATTCCATAAAGTATATTTTCACAACTTGCTTGGTCTGGACAATATTTATAATAAAAAATAAACAGATTCTTACATATTGCAAATTTGAGACTAGAATTAAAAGCTTTCTTCACAAAATGCATAATCCAAAAACAGTTTTTAAATTTCTCAAAAAATTCTAAATTTACAATTTATAATTTTTTTTAGTCCAAAACATATATTTCTGAAAAAGTTGAGTTTGTAGGTGTTGTTTGTTACAGATGCTTGCTGTTATAGTCAACAACACAATTGAAGAGTTGTTTTCCATATTCTGGATGAGTTGGGATGCGCTTGTACCGCTCCCAGTGAACCTTAAACCTTGAATGCATTGCTTCGGTTGCTTGTTCGCTGAAGATTCCGAGGGAGGTTTGATGTTTTTCTACAAATTCAGAAACATGGTAGAAAACAGCATGGACCTTAGGTGTCACCGATATTGGCAAGAATAGGAAAGAAGTTTTAAACTTCTGAATCGTTTCTTTATAATTTTCCTGCAGAGTTGTTCCAAAGCATGAAGTGACAACTTCTTTGAAATGTCTTAGAGTTTCAATGAAACCAAATGCTTGATAGGCACAAGCTTTTTCTGCCATTCTTTGGAGAATGTCAAGGTTTTGCATAAGCTTATGACATTCATTGCCAGCAAAGTGTCTGCCATAGTATGGCTAGAGCTAAATGTGCAGCCAAGTTGGCCATTCTTTGGCACCAGGCCATAACTCAGAAAGATTCTTGAAAAGATGATTGACAATTCCAAGAAGAAGATGGAGTTCCATTGATGGAATCACATCCAAAATGAGTGTTGAGTCATCCATTTTAATCAGTGGTGGATGGATTACATTGTCAAAATCTTTTGCTGATTTTGTATCCGATCCAGCTGCAACATAGGCTTCAAATCTCTCCTTGATTGATCCGAAACTTCTGGATGTTCCATATTCTGAGAGATTGTCAGAATCAATGTTGCACCAGCAACAAGGGTGTTTGCTTGAATGGGATTGAATTCCGCAAATGATGTTAGCCATCTTGAGATCGCATGCAGAAAGAAACATCATTTAATTGAATGATGTTCATCATCAATTTGACGTTCTCATATGTTTCAGAAACATTTTCAGCGATGGCAACTATGAGCTGCCGCTTGACACCTGTGTCTCGGGCAGATGAGCTTGTCAGCAAGCGAAGACTTTTTTGTTGAGGACTTCTTGTTTCATCATCTTCATCAGTTACCTTGATAACTGCTAAGCTCATTTTCAAGAATGATCCTCCTCCATCAATGCCAGGCTTGACAAAATGATTGGAGCCGTATTCCCTTGACAACAACACCTTGTTGGTTAAGTCCTCAAGATTTTTGCAGTGAATGATTGTTCTCTTCTCTTCAGCTTTTCCTTTTCTGCTGAAATGTTGACAACTGATAGTTCGAAGAAATCATTCAACGATTTTCCTACAGCAGCAAACTTTTGCTGGAAAAATGGCTCAACTAGTCGAGTTTCTGTTGCTTTGTTAAGTGTTGAGGCAAGTTGTCGCATTCCCGTGTTGGATAGTCCTTTGTTCAACTGAACATATAACAAGCTTTGCATTGTAAGTGTTGAACTGGTTGATTTGCGTGCAGATGCTGGGCCTAAAAAGCAAATGAAATAAATTTAACAACTTTTTGTTACTTGTGAATGATTACAACAACAATAGTTATGAGTAAAAGTGATTCCCACAGAAGTTTATTATTACCTGGTGTTAATGGAAATAACTGCCCTCCTCTTGCTTGACTCAGCCGGACAGTTCCTCCAGGAAATGCATCCTTTGAGCTGATGATGGCAGATGCAATTTGCTCAGCACCAACAGGATCTGACTGGACCAATGCTTGCAAGTTTTGGTGTCTTGTTCCGATTGTGCATGAATGTCTGAAACCTCTTGCAAGAATGGACAAACATTGTGCGCATCTTTTCTCTGATGACTGTAAGCGGGACTTTGGTGATGGGCCAGGCTTAGAAGATTCACCTTGGTCAAGGTTTCTGTTCAGTTCTTTTGGTGCCAAGGGATGTTTCTGGTTGAGCTTGAGTTTTGCTATTTGGCAAATGAGGCAGTCACATGGACCAGATGTTCGTGTCAAAGGCTTGACAATGATTGCAGAGAAGTTGTAGATTGCAGGAAGTGAAACACTCATGTCCCCAGCATCTCTCTTTTGCAAGAGAGTTCGGCAAGCATTGCAAATAGCCTGTGGGACTCTTTCATCTGCAAAGTCAATGTCTGTTTTCAACAATTTGTGAATTTTTCCAATGATAAAGTCATTTAACTCTCGGTCTCCTTTCCTCATGCAAAGAAAACAAACAGACTTTCTGCATTCTTCATGTGTTTTTGCTTTATTTGGCATTTTTGATGCTTTATGTCTTCATTTTAAAAAATGATCTTCATTCAACAAGGAAAAATAATTATGAATGTTTTTTATTTCATAAATTTCATGATAATCTTTATGTGTACACAATTTTTTGTGTACATAATCTTATTGTGTACTTCATGCCAATGGAAGGGGGATGACAGGGAAGGATTTAACCCTTTTTAATTTGAAAAGTTAGTGCATGCATGCGTACATGTACATAAAATCATTGCTGATGCTTAGTCATTACAAAGTAACTAAATTCAAATGAAATTCATTTTTTTAATTTCCAATAATTATTTGATCTTCTGGGATGTTTGAAATGACTTAAAATTATTTTATTATGATCTCTATATACCTACAACTTAAAAAAATCACTGTAATTTATGATTTTGAGCTGTTTATTTTTTTGGAAAATCTTGGATTTTGGTTATTTTCACTATATAACTTAAAAATGAAAAAAATGGCTCGGACGTAGTTAAAAGATTTCAAAAACAGCTCTAAATGTTCACACTAGGTCTATATAATGCCCATCTAAAAGGATTTGTTCGGTCCTTTTGGGTGATGTTACCCATGGATATTTACAGGGTGTGATAAGTTAAAGTCATTCAACAAAAATGACCGACGGATAAAGTTCTACTTAGTATCAGGTTCTTAAGATCAAAAAGTACTTAACCATTTAAAATATTTGGCGCCTAACGTTTTCAGTCAGTGACTTTAGTTGGAATTATTGTTTTAAAAAAGTTCCTATATTATTTATATTGCGTTATTTGATTCAACTGTTAAAGTTTTGTAAAAGTTTATGTAATATTTTTTCATTACTTTGTTTTGAGTAATAATTCGAACTTGTCCTGCTTATCATTCATCTTTATTTATTAAGTGTTAAGAACTTTTATAATAAATATCCGTCGCGCATGTTATAGATAAAATAATCAAATTTTTAGTGTTTAATTTGAAAACAATCGCTATAAAAAAATGTAAAGAAACACAAAGCATATCTAATTTTTTTAAAGGGTTTAATATCGTTTTAAATTTTCATCAAAAATTATTTAGTTTAAATATTTTATTGGCTTGACAAGACACGATTTTCTGCTGCGACGACAAAGCCACCCAGGGTCTAAACCGCGTATTGTGTTTCGTACTTGGGTCCAAAATGGGGATTATAACCAGCCCTATAACAAAACATCTTAGCGCGGCCGAAAAAGAAATGGTAAAGATGTTGTGGTGAGCCACTACACATACACCTGTTGTTATTTATTTTAAGAAAACAATACATTTTTTCTTTTACGTTACTTTGCCGAAAATCCTAAAAATGAATGTAGATTGAAATAGAGAATAAATTTTAAGTTAATTTATTTTTAGCATTATGCAAAGAAAGAAGGAAATACAAAAATACTTATTTTAAACTAGGCCACTTAACGCATTTTCTAAGCGATAGTCATCAGTGACGAAATGCTTAAAAGTGTTCGTGACCGATTTTGTTCGGGTTTAGGGTTTTTATGACTGCTTCGTACCTATCGCCATTTTTACCTAGATAGTTTGAGCGCAAGTAGTACTCTTAATTTTTGACATTCGTTTTCGAAACCATCATTTGTATCAAAAATCAATAAGGTAAATGTAACAAGTTTCACTTCTACAACTTGTCGCAAATATTCGCGTTTTTTCCAGGCTACGGGGTGTCTTTTTTGTTAGTTAGTTTTTGTTTATTTACGTTTTAATGTTTAACTTAGTTTTAATATTTAATTTACGTGCGTAACTCTTAATTTCAAAAAAAAACATCTTTCCCTTAAATCCTTTTGCTTTCATATCTAACCTGGCTTTGTTGCTTGTATAGGCAGTCTTACTATAAAGTTTTCTTTTGTTAACGGAAATAAATGTTGCCCTGCTTGAACTTGAATACAAACTTTATTTAGACAAACAGTTAACAAATCTCTGGTATTATCGTGTCTGTTACTAATAAAGCCACCTTTTATACATGACAAATGCGAGTAGTTTCTTGCATGACACGTGCCTGTCATCAATGCTTTCACCACAAGCTCAGTATAATAGTATATTACCAAGTGGCATTTTATTTCTCAATTGAGTCTCTTAACTTATTTTCATTCATATCTAAATTTTGATCTTTAATTTAGAAAGGTGTTCACCCAATTACAGGCACCTATGTCGCAGGCCTCTGTAACAAGCACTTCAAAATTTTTTGTAAGCCTTGCGTTAATAATTTTTACTTCGTAAAAATTTAGTTTTTTTTTCGTTTCATTACTTTTTTCGTTTCATTACTTTTTTTTCAATCTCTTTGCTTTTGTTTTATTTTCAAAAAAAGTTTACAAAATTAGTCCTTTTCTTTGATCAAACTTGACTGGTTAAGTATGGGTTCTACGGCCAACTGTTCATTGACTATTGAATTTTTAAATTTATTCCAAATTTAAACAATATCTTTTACTATATTAATACAAAACATATTTTTACACATTTGTGACAAGTAAAAAAAAGTAAATTATCTACATTCTAAGGTAGAACAAATGTAGTAAATTTACCTTAACTCCTAAACTATATTTAATCAGTTACTAAACTATATTTATTATATTTAACTATATTTAACTCCTAAACTATATTTAATCAGTTAGTTATATTTAATCAATTAGTTATATTTAATCACAAATTATCACACAAATAACTTCAAGAAAATTTCAAACGTCGGATTAGGCTTTTTATTCATTCTAGCGTAATCAGTACTTTTTATTAGGACCCCCTTTCGCGTCTCGTTTTTTAAACCTAAACTTAGATCTATATCCCACCCCCACTCCACTTGAATTAAGCATGCGAGAGAAGGAAACTTCGACGTGACAACAGTACAATTATTTCATCAAATTTTCATAGCAACCAAACTTAAACGACGCCACGCTACATCGAATAGTTGTAAGGAAATGCGAGGAAGAAAGATTGAAGAAAACAGCTAAGACATATAATTAGGATGTAAAGCCCTAACGGGATGTACCACAAAAGGATATACATATTAAGAAAGCCGATACAATATAAGATAAGCCGATACTATTTATGGTATAACCAGGTCAATATCAATATTTATAGCACAATTACACAAACACATCAGTTAGGACAGTTTATACCAGTATATTAATAGCTGTATATGTGCCATATTTTAAAAAAACCTGCATTTTTAATCGTATAAACGTCTACGTTTATATTAAAAATATAAAAAGTATAAAATCATAGGTATTACTGCAAGTAAACTGAAAGCAAAAATACATAGATATAATTTTAACTTTATAAAAAAAAAACAACAATCCCTTCTGTGACTATAAGCAACAGTTATTTAATTATGCAATAACGTAATTCGTGCAAATTTTAAATTACTAACAAATAATACAAATCCCTTGTATTTTCTATCAGTGGCGTAGTGTGCAATGCGAAACGGGTGCTATGTCAACGAGAGTAGAAAATACATAAAGTTACTAATTAGATAAATAAGGAGTTTTATTACATTTTATCAATTATGACAACAGAAAGGGGGTGAGGAGTGGGTGGATAAAGGGATCTTTAGCGAGGATACTATTTTCTGCAAATCAAGTATTCTTTCATATGCCTTTAAGAACAGATTTTTAAAAGTAATTATATACTAGTAATTTTTAAATGATATCCATTTTTCCTTACCAAATATATTTAATATCTATATCATATCAGAAATATAATAGTATATACAAATAAAAAAATTAAAAGCGATAATTAAATAATATACCTGGAAAAAAAGGACCTCAGATATTTAAGTCAATAACATGCATCACAACGATAACAAGCAAACAATAAAAAACAACCGAAGCATAAGTTATTATTTAAACTTTTTCTAGTAAAATCAGTTTATCGTTTGACGCAATTATTGGTTTTATATTTCAACAGAGTGTTGAAATTTTTTTAATTTCTAGGAGTGTCGCAATCAAGGTTTTTCATGTGGATTTATTGACCTCCCAAAACATATTATCCAACGCTTGGTTCAGGAAGTGCACGAAAAGCACTTTTGATAGAAAAAATTATTCTGGCAGAAGCTTTAAACCTACCATTGATACCAAACACTGATTACCGTATAAATGAAATAAATAACAGTCAAAGAGGTAAGTTAATTGTTGACGATATTCTACATCTTCCATTTCCTGAAGATTTAAAAAAAGTAACAGACAAAGTGGAAATCAATAACTTCCTAATGCGACTTTAGAACTCATTAAAGAATATGCTATTAATAAAAGTGCTATAAAGTATTTGTCTTCTCTTAAGAGACACTATTCATAAAATGAAATATCGATTTGTTATTATTATTATTGTTATTATTTCTGTTGTTATTTTATTACTACTGTTATTATTTCTGTTATTATTATTATTACTATTATCATTATTGTTATTATTATCATTATACTTTAAGAATCATGATATTTTGTACTTTTGTTAAAAATGTGTTAAAAAACATTTCATTTTACATTGTCAATTTTTAAACATTAGTAAGTATAACATAAGTTATTCATTATGTTTCGAAAATCGAGGGGCCGGTTTTTATACGGAGGTGGGAGAATAGGGGGGGGGGGAGACAAGAAAACTTTTTCATCAGTAAACTGTACTTCAATCGCATATATATGGTATAATCGCATATAACTTTTATTAGTAAAAACAGCCTTCTCCCAGCCAAGATCTTCCAACTCTACTTCCTCGTTGCTACAATGCCTGAATTTACTTTATAACGATAAAAATGGAAAAAATAACTGTTAAAATCTGAACTTGTTGAACCTATTGCGTAAAAGGAGCGTAACAACTAGAATGTGATTGATTTATAATAATTAGGAAACTGGCAAAAAGTCAGAATTATGAAAATGTCTTACTGAAAGTCTTTTGCGATTTGGTAAAGAAAAATCTTCACTGAGTGCTTAGTGGCTACATCGCATGGGTTTATCACACGATGGTATCGTGTATTGCATAATAATAAAATAACAATAGCATATAAAATATATATAACTATACTATATATATATATCTATATATATATATAACTATATATATATAACTATATATATATATATATAACTATATATGTATATATATATAACTATTGCTATAAAATAACTATTGCATAGTTTAATAACTATTAATTACTTCCTACCGAAAAATCTTATAATAAAACTATTAGTCTTATAATATTTTCTTAAACAGTTATTGAAAAGTATAATTAAAGAGTGTAAGATATTTCTAAAACTTTTGCTTGACCATATTCAGTTTTTTAAAAACAAACAAATGGTGGTCAATAGAATAAGTGCCGTTTGTAGGAAGGGTAAAAAGCTTCCTTAAACACTACAAATTTATCATGGTTTTTTTTAATTGCAAGATTAAAAAGAAACTATGCAAAAATTTTTTTTTTGGAAAAATAAGTCATTTGATTCATTTTTCCGTAAAATTGGTTATATTATTATTATTATTATTATATAGTTTTTTTTTGTATTAATTTGATCATTAGTTTTAAAAATAAAACTAAGCAAAAGTATTAAAAAATACAAATTTGGTCATAAATTTTAAAGCTACATGCTAAGTAAAAAACGCATTTTAATGAAAGCTGCTTGTCGTACTTGAATTATTTAAAGTCTGGTTTTTAAAAACATATTTTTGGAAATTAAAAGTTTTGCCATGTTAAAACTCATGATTGAAAAATAGAATTGATTTAATTTAACCTCGTCTAATTCAAAACAACAGCTACAGTATCTTTTCAATATCTTCAAATGAAAAATACAATCTGGTTTGTAAAAGTTAAACACTTAGTCCAAAGTTAAGTTGCTTAACAACCAATTCTTAATGTTTAAGCAAATAAAAAATTCTTATTTCCAATAATTGCTCTGTTCAAGTTTTAAAAATTTGTAAGTTAACAAAAATTTTATATATGTCATTCAATTTTTCACTGATTTGTTTAAATATTATTTAGATGCAAGTTGTGATGCAATTTATAATAAAACTGGGAAATTAAAGACATTGAAGGCAAAGAAATATAAAAAACTAACTTGCTTGATAAGCATAGAATTCAAAACATTTTTCAAAAATAAATTTGAAACAATATATGCTACATCAAAATTTTTATTTACCTATTATATATGTGATCATCATAAGTCATGATCCTCATCATGATTTTTCTTAAAATTATTCATATGAAATACGACTAAGTAACTGATATGAATTATTAATATCAACAAAATGAATAAGCTACAATTTTCTATAACAACATATTAGCATAAAATTATTATATATAGTAAACAATATTATAGACAACTAAAATAAAAAAATTAATTAGATAAAATATTTGTTTTTTTCACTTTATTATTCTTTGCTTCCACTGTACCACCTGCTCAAGTATTTGAGTTGCATGCTCTTTTAGAAGATGTTCTAAGCCTAATGTTCGCCAACTATTATAGCAACTTTTACCTTTACAAGAGATTTAAATGCCAATTATGCAACAATATATTTTCAGCAACTTCGTTCATGAGCCTCTCAATGATATTGAGAGGCTCATAAAGGAGATTGCTGTTGATGCTAGCTGCTCGTCTGTCCTGATTAATTCGAATCTTTAATAAAATCTCTTCTTAACTCTCTTAAATCTTGCTAAGTTCAAACATATTTTATCGAATCTACGAAAACATCTTTTATCGAATCTACGAAAACATATTTTATCAAATCTACGAAAACATATTTTATCGAATCTACGAAAACATATTTTGTCGAATCTACGAAAACATATTTTATCGAATCTAATTCTCTATTTTACAATATAACAACTGAAGAGTGTTTCAAATATTTTTTTCAAATTCGAATGATTTTGAATTGTTTCAAATTGTTTTCAAGTTTGAATGATTTCAAGAAAATTCAAGCAGTTGAGCGTGATTGGAAAAAAGTTGTAATTATTAAATTGCCGATAAGATTGCTAATTTTTTTATTCAAGTGCCACTCGTCAAATGTTTCTAATAATTAGTTTTACAAACTTATTATTAACTTATTAATATTATTACTAACCCTTTTATAATTTTATTTTATCATGGCCTTTTGTGTCAAAGTTAAAACTTTATAACTACTTAATTACTTTACATTAATGTACATTTATTGGAGTGAATGGGTATATGGCCAATATGTGGTAATGAAAAACCTTATTTTGGCTTTTATCATTGCTTATAGAAAAAAGGCTGGGAGGAGTTAGACTTAAGGTTTTAACTGTTGGTAACACTGCTAATAAAACCTAAATATAGCTTAATCTGACGATAACGTTTATGGTCTTCAAGTTTATTTAGTGCGGTACGTAAAGGAACGACTTTTGGAACTTTCTAATATTTTAAACTTCTTATGTATGTTTTATATCTCCTAGTGTCAAAGCTAATGAATTAAATAAAAGTTAGTAAAAAGTTGGGGACGACCGAAATCAATTGTACTTTGTTTAATCTCTTAAACCTTTTGGTATCTTGAGTGGTATTACATTATAGCTGTCAGTTTAGCGACTCGCCAAAACTTTTTTTAATTTTAAAAGTTGGCTTTAAGCCACGCAAGTTAATAGTTGATCACAAAAATTCTTTCGTTACCATTTTTGAAGGAAAAATTTGACTAATATCCTTCACTTTTGCTAAAACTTACGTTGAGAGATTTAAATGGCTTAAACTTTGAATAATATCAAACAACTTTTTATGAAATTAACACCGTTTTTACGAGTTTGAACGCCCTCGAGCTATATCTAGGCGTCTTAATCTATTTTAACATAGATCACTGTTCCAAAAAAAGGCTTCCCACCCAAACCATCTGTCCCAGAGAAACCTTCTTGAGGGATGGTAGTCTGTACCTAGAGGATGAAAAAAATATTTTACTCAAAATCACTGATCGGCGTCCGAGAGAGAAAATTGCATTTTAAATTTATGCCTAAAATTTGGAGGACCAATGAAAGCCACTTGTCAACATTAGTCCAAGAGTCTTTGAGCGACTTAAGCAGATGGTTCACAACTCCTAATAACAGATGGTACTCCATTCGAGAGATAAGGTCAATAAGGAGAGAATCATCAGGAAGACTGATAATTGGAGAATGAATAGTGTTGATAAACCATTTTTCTTTTTTGCTATCACCCCCAGAGGCAATGAAAGCTTTAAAGTTTTTCTTGATAGAACCAAAGGTTCAAGGAGTTCCACAGCTTGCAAGATTCTTTGCATCAATGTCACACCATGTACAAGGGTGTGAACTAGCATGTGACTGAATTCCACAAATAATGTCTGCAAGTTTCATGCCACAAGACAAGAAGAAACTTATTTGGTGCACTTGGACAAGTTCAAAGATTGTTTTCACATTCTCATAGGTTTCTGGAAGTTCCTCACAAACAGCAAGTAAAAGCTGCCTTTTGACACTGGAATCTTTTGCAGTTTGATGAGTCAGAAGTCTTCTAGCGACATGTTGTGGGGTTTGTTGCACATCAATAACACCCAAACTGACTTTGAGAAAACCTCCTTCCCCATCTATACCCACTTTTACAAGGGTGTTTTGAGAAATGTTTCTTTTGAGTAGAGTTTTTTCTAGAAGAGTCTTTGGATTAATGCAATGTGCAACTACTTTTGGTTCTGCTAATTTGCTTTCTGATGAAAACAGAACCACAGTGTGAGTAAATTCAGATGCAAGTTGTCGCCCAAAAGACTGAAAGTTAGTTTCAAAATTTTTTTCTTTAATGCGGGTCTGTGACACATTGCTCAAGGTTGAAACCAGTTTCTGCACTCCAGAGTTATAAAGACCAGTGTTAATTTGTACTTTTGCTATGTCTTCAGCACCAAGGACTTCTTTTTCTGAAAAGAGGCATTTGGATCGTGATGAACCTGCAAATAAATTACAAAATGTAGTCAAGATTCTCAACTATTACACAAACCAATTATACTTTTTATTCACATTATAGACATTATTTACCTTGAAGGACTGGAA
Source organism: Hydra vulgaris (assembly GCF_038396675.1). Lineage (NCBI taxonomy): Eukaryota > Metazoa > Cnidaria > Hydrozoa > Anthoathecata > Hydridae > Hydra > Hydra vulgaris. The sequence continues at coordinate 2,987,079 of NC_088928.1, read as the reverse complement.
ATGGACTGCCTCCTTGTGCTTGTTTGAGACGTACATGAGCAAAATCACGGCCAATGACTGAAAAGCATTTTCCACATCTTTTCTCTACAGTATTTTGAGCTTTTGTAACCTTGGCTGGTCCTGGGTTGGATGAGTTATCAAGAAAAGTAGACTTTTCCATATAGTCTTGCAGTTGAGCAAATCTTGCAATCACAGGTTGAAGTTCTGGTCAGTCTTTTTAGACTGATTGAATTAAAGTTGTGAAGTTCTGGCAAAGTGACCTTCTGACCTTCATCACATCTTCTATGTGATGATCTACAGGCCTCACATACACCAAGAGAGACTCTTGGATCTTAAAAATCAATCTGTTTCTGTAAAATAACCTGTGATCTGTGTTTCATATTGTCAGTGCTCTAGAAGCCATTTTGAAACAAAGAAAGCAGATACGTTTTCGGTTTTTTCATGAGTCTTTGACCTATTAGGCATTTTGTCATGAAAAATTAAATTTTTTGTTTTAAACAAATACAAATCTAAAAAACACAAATGTAAACAAACATATACATGTCTTTTTCCAGAATTTTACGTGACTTTTAGGTTTGCGTTGCGCAACAAAACTCCGAAGTCTTAGTTCGCTTAACTCCAGAAAAAAAATTTAAAAAGATTTTTCGTTTTTTTAGGTGACAGTAAATTTAATTTTATTGTTTTTTATGTATGTAGAGTTACTTTGACTTAATACAGAATTTTTTTTTAATACAACTGATTTTATTTTCTTTGAACCTTTTCATTTTTAGCATAAACTTTAAATGCAATTATCCCTCTCGGACGCCAATCAGTGATTTTGAGTTTAAAATTTTTTGATCCTCTAGATACATACTATCATTCCTCAAGAGGGTTTCTCTGGGTCAGAAGGTTTGGGTGGGAAGTCTTTTTTTGGAACAGTGAGATCTTAAATAGCTGTCCATTCTTCCCCTGAAAAGAAACTATGGAATTTTTTCCACCTAGGATATTGTTATTACATCCCACCTCTCCCTAGCTGTTTATTTAGTTTATGAAGAGGTTCCAGCCAGAACATTGAAAACCTGTATTACCTCTAAAGTATTTCTCCTAAAAATTGACTTTAATTCATCTTGCGTTCGAGTTTCAAATGTCATTACATTATAGTTTTAAATCAAAAAATGCTTAAATGTTTTAAAGTTAGATTTGTTTCGTTTATCATTTACTTTAGACAATTATTTACATTTTTTCATTGTTTATAACATTGCCTGCACAATTATTTCTTCGTGAAACGAATCTTTTGTTCGTATTTTAAGTATAAGATAAAAATAGTAATTTACAGACATATGACCATTAATAACATATGGAATTAAGTTTTTAAATCAGGCAATTGAGCTCAATTTAGTTAACATTTGAGCTAAACTAAGGAGGGGAGGAGGAGGGGTGAGGTGGGGCTATAGCTCAAAACCCAACAGTTTTGGAAGACCTGTTCAAAACTTATCTTGGTGGTGTGATAGATAATAATTTTTAATTCAAAAAAAGGAATAAATGATTTTACTCTCAAACTAAGTCGTCTAACGGCATGTTAACAAAAGCTCGAGATTACGTTAACTTTGAAACGTTGGTATTGCGATAGTAAAGTCACCCGAATTGTTTTGATAATTGATTGTCATTTGCATAGTTTCTTTCTTAATTCTCCTTTAGAAAGCCGCATTTTCATATTTCCTTAACATATATGTGTAAAAAAATCAAGCACTAAATATTTCACTTGCTCTTCCTATTTAATTGTTGCATTAGTTCGCTAACGCACCGGCCAGATTAGCTTCTTTCCGCATGACAGCGAAGTTGCACTAAAAAGCTTAGCGGATTTGTAACTTTTTTATAAACGGTTATCTTAAGAAATATATGAAAGTAATGTTATGTATAAAGCGAGGATATTTGTTGCTACATGTTGAGTACACGTTTTCTCTATTTAGATCGGGTTCCAGATTGTACAGCAGAAGCTTTCATTCGTGGCCTTCATCGTTTTATTGGTCGCTTTGGCGCACTCGTTTATTTTATTAGTGACAATGGTTCTAACTTTTCTGCAGAAACTTCTCGAATTCGCAACGTATACATTGATGTTTCAACGTTCCTGCTGAGCCTTGGCGGGAAGGAGTATTCAAGAGGATTATCCCAACTACAAATAGAACACTTAAAAAAAGCCTTGGCACATCAAGATTTGCATATGAGAAATGCTGACAATATTGGCTGAAGTTGAAGTAATTACAAATAACCGTCCAATCACTTTTGTTTATAAAATACATAGAGACGAGCCTCTCACTCCAAATCATTTTTTATTTAGAAGAAATGCCTCTGGAATCTGTGAAATCTAATAATTTTACTGTTTAAAGCGAAGATTATCAAAGATATTTACTTCATAAGGTGATTTTGGAACACTACTGGAATGTTTGGAAAAAGGAATATTTAACTAATATAAGAGAACTTCACAAAACCATTACAAATCAGAATTGGAGGTTTCAAATAAAAGTTAGCAACGTCGTGTTAATTGATGATTCAAAAGTTCCACGTTCAGTTTGGAAAATGGGCATAATTTAAAGTTTACTACAATCCAGTAATGGGCAGGTACGGGCAGCAGAAGTAGAGGTAATCTCTTACGATAGATCACTTACTGTTGAAAGAACAGTTAACAAGTTTTACCCGCTAGAAGGACACAAAATATCGAATCAATTAATTACATTTATAAATGAAACATTTACAAAATTTCATTTACAAAAAACATTTGTAAATGAAAAAAATATTAAAATTCTAAATGATCATGTTAAAGTGCCGACCGCAGTGATGCTTTAGTTCGCTAACACACAAGCCAGATTAGCTTCTTTGCGCGTGATCGCGAAATTGTACTATAAAGTTTAGCGGCATGCGAAGGATCTCTCTCTCTTCTTCGATACACTTGGTGGAGCTCAAGTCTAAGTAAACGGTTATCTTAAGAAATATATGTAAAGAATCTCACCATAGCATTTTATCTAGAAATGAAATAAATAAACGCAATTCTTTAAAAACACCATTGTTACCAATTTAGCGACTTTTTTGTAAGAGAGGGATTAACGCTCCGTTTGTTTCAAAACTTAAACTTTCCAATTCAGCGTTACTATTAATTACCATTAACTTCATTAGATTCCAGTCTATCCTTCTTTAGAACATCCTCCTGAACATCTGAAAAACAAACTTTATCTTTAGGTCCAAGAATCTTAAAGTCACTCTATAATTTCTACCAAAAAAGTTACGCTTGGATTGATTCTTATCCTCGTTAATTGTATGTGTGTGTGTGTGTGTGTGTGTGTGTGTGTGTGTCTATGCGTGTACTATATATATCTAAAATGAGGATGCATTAAATTATTTATATCATCTATGGGCTACCCATTAATTACGTCAACAAAGTCGGGGGGAGGGGAGTCTGAACTTTTCTGACATTTGTTGACAAGGAGAATAGGGAGGTCAAGTAAAGTTGACGTCAATAATTTTTTATTTTTTTAATTATTTTACTTCCAAAACAAAAAAATTGACTGCGTTTGTAGCGCAGTTTCTTCACATAATTTGAAAGAAGATTTTGAAGATCTTGTAAAAAATTCCAATAGTTACGATTTCTTTATCATAATAAGAATTTCTAAAAACATGTTTGACGGGTACATAGGCAAGCATTTTTACGATTTTCGACAGTCTTATTTAGGACTTATTTAATAAATTATTAATACATTACATGTCTACAATGTTCAGAACCATTGATTATTTGTTAAACAGGCCTTGGTCTATATGTTTTTTTGTGTTAAATAACAAATTTATTACCAATTGATTTAGATATAAAATAAATAAAATCTAAATCAATTTTTGAATTATTATATTTTTTTTAGATTTACAATGGACAAACCAAACTTTCACAAGTCGTTGTATGAAGCATATATAAAGACATTTTCCAACAAGCGTAAGTAAGACTGTCAAAGAGAGGTTACTGAAATTTGGAACAAATTGAAAAAAGAGGACGATTTGCCAAAAAAAAGATTTCTTGTTTAATAGTTATTCCGCCTTAGCACAGAAAAACAAATAAATATTAAAGGTTTTCAAATAAGTAGAAGTACTGTTTATACTCGGCTCCTGCCAAAACGAAGATTATCATCGGAAGGCAAACGCCATGTAACAACTGTACGAGTGAAATTAATTCGAGCACAAAAAGATTTACACTCAAAACACATTGATGGTCAATTTTGTACAGCTACTTTGAATCACCTAGAGGAAGTGACTTCTTTGTTGGGACCTTAAGAAGTATGCTTCATAAGTCAAGATGACAAAGCCAGAGTCCCCATAGGATTGACAAAAGCTAACAAGCAAGCTCCACTTTTAATGCACGTCGAATACCGCGTTACATTGCTTGATCACAACTGGGTTGTAGCATCTAGACACAAACTCATACCATCTGTTTATGCTGGGATTGAAACCCAAAAAGACGGTTTAGGTAAACCGGAAGCTGTATCATATTCAGGCCCAACTTACATAGCCATCAGATCAGGCAAACATTGCTCATTATCAGGTTATAGTCATGGACTAGATTATGAAAGGCTTTTTGAATTGGAGTAGTTTGACATTGTTACAAAAGATCTAAGCAGCAAGTTGATCAAACCGATTCTAATTATGTCTGTGGATGGTGGACGTGATGAAAATCCAAGGTATCAAAAAGTTATTGATGTTGCTATCTATCATTTTGTAAAGCAAAACATTGATGCAATGTTTGTAGCAACAAATGCGCCTGATAGAAGTGCGTTTAATTGAGTTGGAAGACGAATGGCTCCTCTTAGTCGAGAATTGTCCGAACTAATTTTGTCGCATGAAAATTTTGGAAGCCACCTTGACACACAAGGTAGAACAGTTAACGAAGATTGGAAAAACTAAACTTCAAATACGCTGGGCAAACATTGTCAGAAGTATGGAAGCAAGTAAGTATAGATAATTTTTCAACAGTGGCAGAGTATATTGTGCCTGAAAAGTCTGAGCTTGGAGTTAAAAATTTAATAATCAAAGATCAAGTCTGGTTCCAAAACCATGTAAGAACAAGTCACTATTTTCTACAAATTGTCAAATGCTGTGATTTAACTTGTTGCCAACCGATTAGAAGCTCGTATTTTGAAATTATTGCTAATAGATTTATCCCCCCACCAATTCCAGTCTGTCAAACTAATGAGGGTCTTAAAGCACCAGATATATCTGATATAAACTTACATAAATTTCCATCTCTTTTCTGTAGTCAGTCTATCAAATTTGAAAATATACTACCTCGATCAGCAAAAGCTTTCAAAATTCTTCCATATGATATATATTGTCCATCTATTCAGTTGTCATTGTTTAAACGGATCTGTAAAATCTGTCACGTTTATATTGCTTCGCAAGCCATATTAAAAAAGCACATTCAACAACACCAAAAATGTATGTCTGTGTCCAGTCAAATACTACATGCACCCTAACAACGAAGAATTCGTCCAATGCGAGTAGCTGCCAAAAGAAAGAGAGAAATCATGGCAGTTATTGCTTATGGAGAGATGCTAAGTGTAGAATGGCTAGATGAAGAAAATGTTGGCTTGTCTGGTGTTTTGGTTCCCCAAGAAATTATTCAATGAGACCCTATGGCAATAATAACAATTGAGGAGCATCTGAATCTCCATGGGAAGACGTAGAGGCTACGATTTAAGATTTGGGTTTATTTGTAAAAATCTGTTAGAAAATTAAAGAAATTTTTCTTGAAGTTGTAAACTGCTAATGTAACTACTACATAAAATAAATTTTTTTTTCTTAAAGAGGGGAGAGGGGTTAATTAAATGTTGACGTAATTTTATAGGGGGTCTTTAAAAGTTTGACAAGTTGTTGACGCAGGCGAGGGGTGAGGGGAGGTAAAAATTGTCAAATATTTGTTGACGTAATTAATGGACAGCCGCTATACTGTATTTCTTTAAGTAGTCTGATTTATACTCTATAAATTTTGTGTATTTTTTAATTTTTTTAATGTGATTAATTTATTTCTAATATTATTTTTGTATTACCGTAATCATAGACAAGCGCGATTTATTTGTGAATTACTATTTCTAGTGACTTGTATTTTATAATATTCTTATTAACACAAAAGAAACGGATATTGATTGATATTGACACATATGTCTGTTTTTCTGAAAATTCTCTTAACCCTTTGAGCACGTGATAAGATTTAAACGCCGTACGGATGTATTAACGTAATTACGTGCCGTACGGAGAAATTAAACTAAAAAAGAAAAAAAAAATCAAAAAACAACTATTTTGAGTTTTAGTTTAATTTTTGCAGTTTTTAATAATATAATTTAAGAAATGCAATGTATTTAATTGTTGTATGATAATGAGAAAAGCATCCAGGGTACAGTCCAACACAACATGACTGACACTGCCAAGTGGTGCGGACACGGGTTTGGTGCCCAGCGACACATTTTATTTTTTTTCCGGAACCAATTTTGACAAGGTTATGACCATATAAAGGATTGTTAATCGCTGTGTGTTGAGGAAGTGCATGTGGTACAATTGTAATTCTAGCCACTTCAATCTCCCTAGATGTTCGTCTTTTTGTTACTACTTTTACTGGTTGTAACCCTCCAGCTTAACTTTCCACAACTGCCATCATAAAACTTATTCTAGACATGGGCTTACGTTCATTAGTGTTAAGCTTTTATAATAGGTAGCTGTTTAAAGTAGCCTTGCTGAATAAAGAAAAGGCAACTTTTGTAGTCCACTTTATTGTCTTACCCTCTAACAGGTACACGTAGAGTTGTGCATCTCCCAAATCTACCCCTCCAATGGTTCGATTATAAGGGGCAACAACAATTGGCTTCATAACTGAATTACCTCTTCTGTTACGAAATTCAGTAAAACCTGCTTTGGCAACAGTAGACAGTAATACAGGTTTTTTGTGCCATCTTGGTATGCAACACATAACAAAGGACCTTTTCTATATTCGCAAACTTCTTTATTTTTTAATTTTGTTTCAAGGCAGAATTCTGGCAGACCTTTTCTGTTTACTCTCACTGTGCCTGTTGCAGTGGTTTGATGTAGATATAGATCCAATAGCAGTGTGGAGAAGTATAATAGTTATCTATACCTAAGTCATAACCTTGATGGAGGAGGTTGGTTTGACGCAAAAGACGAAAAACCAAGTTGTAAGTCATACCATGGGCAACAGCTGCTTCATCTGGATCTTTTCCTCCCTTGTAAATTTTAAACTGAGACAAATAACCGTTGGTGCTGTCTGGAACACACCATAATTTTATTCCAAATCGAGAATAGCGCTTGTTTGGCATATATTGGCAGAGATATGGTTTCTTTCCCTTGTAACCAATCGTGCTCTCATCTATAGAAATATCTTTTTGAAGAATATAAAAACAATTTTTTTTTTTAATGCTTAACTAAATACTGAACTTTATAAGTCTTATTTAGTTTTTGTTAATTAGGGACAGAGATATCAGTAAAGGGAATAAACTTAAGCGAAAGTTGAAAATGGTCACGATTGAAGTGAGTAACAAACCAGGGAATGGAAGCACAAGGATGACTAATATCCCAATATAGTTTAATACTAGCTTTCTTGATAAGAACCATATTAACAATAACACCGAGCAATGCCTTTATTTTTGAAAGATTTGTTTTTCCTTGCTTTATTCATACATGAACTATCGACAATGGATGAGATCTTGAATGCTGTTGGTTATTTTGTATCCATGCATCATTATACTGGTTTGTATAAGTCACTAAATTTTCCAAAAATCCTGTTGTGAAAAATAAGTTAACATAGTCAATGGGCTTTGACTCTGGTGAAATAGTATGTTTGGGTCCTGGTACACCAGTAAAAGGAAAAACATTTGGGCCATTATCATCTTCTACAACAGGAAGCTACAAATCTAAAACATCATCAACACCAGCATTATCATCAGAACCAAAGTCTACATATAAAATAAATATTTCAAATGCTTAGATTTGGTGATATATTTAAATTAAATAATATTGTATACAATTTTTCAATAAAAAATATTGTGTCTATATCAAATAAGCTATAATCACTGCTACTTAAATATTCTTCGCTTGTACAACTTTCTTCTGTTTTTACAAGAAAGTTTTACAAGAAGGAAGTTTTACTTCTTCTGTAAAACTTCCTTCTTCTGTAAAACTTTCTTCGCTGTCACTCATTTTTAGTAAGAAATATACACAAACAATATAACAAAAGATAGAAAAAATGCTCTATTTAATGGTACTATTTTGAATTTATAAACAGCAGTATTTTTGCAAAAAAAGTCATAGTTTTGAAGAACACTTTTAAAGCCACGATTGTGGCTCTACGTGCTCTGACGGTATAGCCACGATCGTGGCACAAAGGGTTAAGAGTTTTTTCAAATGATGCTATTGTATTGCAAAAAAGTTATTCGTAAATGCTTCTCAATATAACTGTTAATGTAAATATTGATTCGCCGTCTCGTTTTACCTTGATTAAATAAGTTTAGTATGATTCATTTGATTTTTAAATGATTTATAGCTTATTACTGTACGGAAACTTCTTTTGTCCATTTCATATTATATCTGAATCAGTGTTCCTAAATTTATTTAGATAATTTTCTTTGCTTGTAAATATTTAATAATTATTGGTAATCTTTTTTTCAATAGCATAACTTTTTCAACTACCCTTTCTGACTGCAAAATTATCAAGTATTGAATATGTAAATGAATTTTACACAATGTAATTCAGATACTTGTCTTACATTCTCTTTTTATGCTACTTATAAGGGGCGAATCGAGGATACGGCACATTAGGCGGCCGCCTAAAGAGGAATATTATAATTACAATTTAGATGAAATTTAGTTAACATTATAAAATTCCATTGAGCATTTTTATTATTCATGGTTACGGCGTTGCTGATGTGAAAATTAACTACGACAAGCGCGGGAATGTTACAAAATATGATTAGGCATAATGGCTTTTTCATGCATTAGGCGAAATAAGTTTTGCCTAATCTCGGTACGAGGTGTTGATTTAAATCACTTTAACTAACAAAATTTAACTTTTGCCTAAAGTAGTATGGAACTAAGTGGTCAATCCGCCTAATCTGATCTGGTCTAGGTATAAAAAGTCTGGAAATTCTTTGTGCAACTTGTAAAAAATGGATAAACAAGCCGACCAATTGCAGTTAGTATTGTAAAGTTCGCTCAGTGCCTTATTTATGATGTCTGGCATTTGTTATAATGTACGAATGGCTTTAAAGCCACTAGCCAAAGTTTTATTAAATGAAATTTGCAAAAAGTGTATATTTTCTTTATATTTTTTGTATAAATAAAACCCACAGTCATCTTAAACAAATGTTCTGTTCAGAACCATACCTCATAAGATCAAAATTGGATAAACTTGTACCCATTCAGAATGCTATTATTCTTTTATAATGCATTATTTATTTAAGCTAATATGCAATAAAACAAGAGGTTATCTTCAGCGAAGATAATTTGTTGCTCTATATGCAGTTTTATGAATTTACAAAAAGTAAACAATTCTCTCTCTTTATGTTATATTATAAAAATATATACTTGGCTTAGTGAATTACAAACTGCTAGCATAGTAATAAAATATAAAAAAACATCTCTATAAAAATAAAAAAATATCTCAATAAAAAAGTTATATATACATCACAACAGCAACAAAACTCCTCTAGCAGTTTGTAACTTACCAAGATAAGCATATGTTTTTTAATATTATAAAAACATATGCCTGTCATGATGTCAATTATAATATAAGCAACACTTTTTTCACAAAAAATAAAACTGATTGATTTTGCCTAAGACTTGATGCCTAGCAGTAACTGTCAGTTTACTCAGTGATAACCTAACTTGACTACTAGAATTTACTCAGGGATAACCTAACTTGATTAAAATACAAGTAATGTTTTCCCCTAATAATTACTCACTTTTAAAGTTTTTTAGTTTACTAAAATGTAATCTTACAATTGGATTAAACAAGAGTTTTAGTGAGTACTGATGCAATTTTATATTTATATAGTGTCTTAATTTAAATAAAATCTTTATAATCAAAAATAAAACTGTTGAAAAAGAGATTTAAGATAAGGCATTATCTTTGGCGTTTTGGTTAGAAAAATGGAACTATTATAGTACTTTACATTCAACCTTTTAGGATTTTACATGTAAAAAATGTTGGCAACGTTGTATATAGGAGAACATGGGGTAAGAAGAAGAATGGGGCAAGATGAAGAGCTACCGTTATCTTCAAAAATCACCTAAATATGAAAGCTGACAGTAGCTGAGAGAGAAGTAGATTATAGTTCTAGACTTTTTTATGCTTTCTTTATGAATTATATTTTTGGGATGGAAGATAAGTACTAATTAGATTTTTCCTATAATAAAATAAACAATTTGTGCACTGGTATTTGATTTATTTCATTACTACATCACCAGCTAAAGGTAGGTAAGAATTACTTATTCAGTTTGAAAGCCATACAACTAGTGTTAAGCTCTGATAATATATTTATGTAGAGTTCTGAATCATTTTGGAGATTGTGTAGCCAAGGGGCAAGATGACTCGTTCATCGTTCCGCCAAAGTACTTGTTTTACTATAAACTTGTACTGTATGTTACTCTTGTGTAGCTTAGTCATTATTACTTTGCTTTATTATGCATGAAAATGTTTTGTCTGACATTTGCTTTATTTTGTTGTTGGAATTTGCTATGAACTGATTAGTTGCCTTTTTTTGTCCGTCATAATGATTACTCATATTAATCAATGAGATAAAGTTTTGCTTATTTTTCAGATTGCCTACTGGTAATAATTATATTGATGAATTCGCACAAAGTGTATTATCTTCTAAGAGAGACAGTGACTGATAATGATAATGAAACGGATACCATTCCGACAATAAATTTTGTCCAGAGTCTTCTGTAAAAGATGATCTCAATACATGCCGTTAAAAAAATAAATATCGTTGAAGAGGAATTTGAAAAGGAACAGTTTTATAACACAGAAAAAGAATCGGCCATAACCGCAAACAAAACAAGGCATCAGTAGTGTCTGACAAAAAAATGAAAAAAAACAAAAGCAAAACTAATAACCAATGCAGATAATAAACCAAGCAGTTTTAAATGGAAGTACATTATCGTATAATGATCCTGATAATTATAAGACAGCTGTACCGGATTTTAATCCATCTCATGAACCTGTAGCTTATTTAGGCCTACGCTTAGTACGAAACAATATGATAAGAGCTATTGATTATTTTTCCTTATTCTTCACAGACGAAATTATTGATGATGTATGTAGGCACACTAATACTTATGAGTGGCAGAATATTTAATTTAAAAAAAACATGTGCTGACGAAAATGGAGCATGGCAGGAAACCAATGTAATCGAAATAAAGAAATTTATAGCCTGCTTGATATATCAAGGGCTAGATAAAGTTCCAACCTATAAACGATATTTGAGTACAAAGTCGCTGTATCATGGTTTGTCGGCAAGAGTTATGATATCTAGAGATCGTTTTGTATCCCTTTTAGCAATGCTGTATATCGTAGACTAAAACAGTGAAGTTAACAAAACTGGCAAGCTAAGAAAGGTTCGGCCAGTTATTGCCAAATTCAAAACTAAATGTCGAGAGTTGTTAATGAATCTAGCTGTTGATGAACGTTTGGTTAAATCAACGCATCGTTCTGGAATTCGTCAATACATCAAGAACAAGACAGTTGAATTTGGTATCAAAATATGGGTCATTGCAGAATCAAAATCAGGTTACACTTGGGATTTTAACGTTTATACAGGAAAAAGTAGCAGTACAAGTGATAAGAGCTCTCAAGGATTGGGTTATGATGTTGTTATGGAACTAACTAAGCCCCGGCTCAATCAAAGATATCATGTATGTTCTGATATTTATACATCAGTTCACTTAGTAAAGACTTTATAAAAAAAAAAAACCTTATCTTGTGGTACAGTAACAGAAAAACGCAAAGGATTTCCTGAGAGTATGAAAAATGGTAAAATGTGGACTTAGAATAAGAGCCAAGGAGACATGCGCTGGGAACGCAACAATGTAGTTTTGTCATTGCAATGGTTAGACAACAGGGTTGTAACTATGCTATCGTCGATTAATTGTGCAAATGATTATGTTGAGGTAAAGCGCAAAAAAAAGTTGGTTACAAGTGGAATGATATCTTATTTAAAAAACCGCTTGTAGTTCACCGTTACAATTGTTTTATGAATAATGCTAATCGATCTGATTAAATTTTGGCCAAGTATAATCTATTAAGGAAGTGTGTTAGATAGTGGAAAACACTTTTTTACCATCTCATAGACATTGCAGTTGTGAATAGTTTCATTTTATTCAAACACACACATAATGATAGGAAAGATAACAAGAAAGGAAATTCTTACTATAATCTTCTAGACTTCTGAGAAGAACTCATTTGAGATTTGATTGGACTTGAAGAATTTGCCAATCCTCCACAACACAAACCATATTTAACCTATGGAAAATACCATTCGGAGCATCTACCAAAGTTTGGAAGTATAGAAGAAACTGTAAAGTGTGCTCAAATAAAACAAGAAGAAAAGATTTTTTCCTACTGTAAGGCACCTCAGTACAGCGTCGCCTTGCAGTGGACTGCAGCAAAAAACTGTTTTGCAATATGGCATAGTTCATATTTTCATAAAAATAATTAAAGTATTTATTTTAGAAGCACTTTTAGTGTTTCTTGTATTTTATTTTATTGTAACAATATTTCCCATTTTTTGCTAATAAATCACAAAACAATAAACCACCTGCCAGGCCATAATAAGTAGTACTTTCAACAAAAAGATTTTAGAATTCTGATTGCCCATATATTAGGCTCTACTTCTTCAATATATAGTTTTTACATAAGACTTTATCATAAACTTCTAGATCAACTTTTGTAAAAAACATTTCTAAAAACCCCAGAAATTTTGGTTCTTTTTCCACCATTATGGGTTTTGGCACCATCATTAAAATTTTTTTTTATAAATTTGTTCAAAATGTATAACAATTGTTACAAAGGTAACAACCTTAGTCACTCAAGCGTGTAACTATTGCAAAGATAACAACCATACTCACTCAAGCATGCACAATAAGAAGATATAAACAAAAAATTCACTCAACAAAACGCGATGAAACGATGGTTACTAAACAACTTTTTTACGAACTGGGACGCGTCTAGCGTCCTAGAAATATATAAAACAGTAGAGTTGGAGTAGAGTAACAGTCCGTTAGTTAAGTGGAAGAGAGAGAGAGAGGAAGTTCTATAGTGGCGCTCGACGAACGACCATATTGTAATAGTTTATTATATGTATATGTTGTAATAATATTATATTCGAGAAACAATATCGAGTCCAGACTTATGGTGTATAATCTATATTTGAATAAAAGTTACCGCGTTACATATGGAGGTACTGCCCGAATTCAAGTGGATTTCATCTCTGCTTGGTCCGATCAATTCAGAACTATAAGTATAGACTGATTTTCGTTTAGTTCAACTTTAAATACATTAGACGAAACCTACAATTAGCATATGAACTAAATATAATATTGAAATTAAACATTGATTTTTACGTATGAGTCGCCTACGACCGGGAAAAATTTGCCCGTTCACCAAACCTAATTCTTGTTCCGATACCGCCAATAACACTCACAACTCTCTCAGTAATTCCTCCTCTGACTCAAGTCACGCGTTAGACTTATCCGAAACCAGCCCATTTAAACAAGACGATAGCCACGTCCTAACAAATAGTCCTGGAAAAAACAATAAGTCTCTAGAACAAATCATAGAACGTTTGGTAACAAGACCCATTCAACTATATAAAGGAACGGAACCCGAAGATATCACAGAGTGGCTAACCAGTTTCCGTCACGTTGCACTTCACAACCAATGGACAAACGTAAGAAAACTAACTTCGTTTCCCTTATATTTAGAAGGGAGCGCCTTCGTGTTTTATGAAACCCTTCCCGCTCACATTAGAAACGATTTCCACCAACTCCAGAAACAGTTCCGCCAATATTATGACAACGCAAACATTGCGTGGAATCGAAAAATGGAACTCTTCAGCTTGACGCAGGATACCGACCTCAACTCCTATATTAATACCTTAGATAAGCTGAGCCAACAACTCGGTATAGACGGAGAAACAGAACTAAACTTATTTATCAAAGGCCTGAAGTCAAATTTACGCGATGCGTTAAAACTTAAACAACCAGTCAACTATCAAACCGCAGCAGCGTTCGCTAAATTGCAAGACACAGTTACATCAGACTCAACTATCTCCCGGCTAGAGGCTAAGTTAGATGCACTCTTAAATTCTCATAAACAATCTATTGTGGCTACTACCTACAGCGAGTCCCCTGACTTAAACCATCGAATTGTGGAATAGCAAAAAGAAGTAGAATCGTTAATGCGAAGAGTATTAGGACACACGCCTAAGAGTAGGACACACCCAAAGATCATGCTCCGAAAACATGTCCCATTACCCAAATCAAACTCATTACCAACAGATATCGCCGCAACCCAATCGCTGGAACCCTAATATCCCACCCTCGACGTCATCTAATAATATTCCTTCTCTAAATCGACAATTCTAAACCATAAACTATGGTGAGTCTAGCCAAGTTAAGCTTCATATTGTTAACCCATCACCGAATTATTTGACTATTAGGAAAGATCAAGTGATTGGAGTAATTGTCCTGCTGCCCTCCAAAGTTCCTGATGAATACAGTGTTCGATCACCCACTGCATTGATGAGTTTATTAGAAACAATATCTAATGAAGCTACGTTAAACCCCGAAGAACGTCAACTATGGACCTTACTAACAAAAAATAAAGACGTTTTTGGCCAAAGTTTACACGAAATTAGACAGACTGATGTGGTAAAACACTTCATCGACACTGGCGATGCTCAGCCGATTCGACAAAGAGCTTACTGTCTTGCCGAGTCACAAAGAAAATCACTAGACAAACACATTGAGGATAGGATAACAAATAATATCATAGAATCAAGTGTTAGCCCTTGGTCCAGCCCAGTAGTCATGGTGCCCAAGAAGGATGGTTCCTACCGCGTATGTATAGATTACTGTAAATTAAATAATGTCACCAAGAAAGATACTTACCCACTCCCTCGGATCGACGAAAATCTTGACATGTTATATGGTGCGAAGTATTTTTCTTTGTTAGATCTGTTAAGTGGTTATTACCAGATGCAGTTTGACAATGACTCTAAAAAGAAAACTGCTTTTATCTCCCACAAAGGATTACATCAGTTACAAAGTCCTACCCTTTATCCTATTAAACGCGCCTCCAACATTTCAGCTAATGATGAATTAAATACTTCGGGACCATCTGAATAATAACTGCATGCTCTACTTGGATGACATTTTAGTATACTCAAAAACACTCGAAGACCACCTTAAACACATACAAATGATAATTAACAAACTAAGACAAACCGGGTTAAAAGTTAACATACTGAAGTGTACCTTCTGTAGCTGTGAAGTTAAATTTTTAGGACATTTTATTAACGCGGAGGGTATTAAACCAGATCCAGAAAATATAAAAGCAGTAAAGGAATACCCCGTGCCCAAAAATATAAAAGATGTTAGGGCATTCATTGGTCTATGTAGTTATTACAGAAGGTTCATAAAAGGATTTTCAAACATTTCGCTACCATTAAATAAATTACTAACGAAAGATTCCGAATTCAAATTAGACATCGACCAGCAAAATAGTTTTGAACAACTAAAATATTCTCTTATCTCGTCGCCAATTTTAGCTTACCTAGACTTTGAGAAACCTTTTACTATATAATCCGATGCAAGTGGCGAAGCGTTGAGATATATCTTATCGCAATATCAAGGAGGCCTTGAAAGAGTTATTCCATATGGCAAACGGAAATTCACAAGACGGAAATTCACAATACAGGAAGTAAATATTCCACAACTGAACGCGAAGCATTAGCAGTTGTAGTAGCAGCACAAAAATGTAGACTATATGTTTATGGGAAAAGTTTTAAAATTATAAGGGATCATCATTCATTGAAATGGCTCTATTAAAAATCCAACCGGTCGACTTGCAAGATGGAGCCTAATGCTACAGAGTTATCGATCGGGGAAAACGCATGATAATGCGGACGGACTTTCCAGGCGAAATTACGACGTAGTCACAACACTGACAGTACCAGGTAGACCCGCTGACCAAGTTGCCAAAGAACAACGAAACAACCCCTATTACGCCAACCTGTTATCATACCTAGTCAAGAAAGAACTGCCAATTGACTTGAAAGAGACAAAAAAGTCTTAGCATTAGAAAGTAGTTATCACCTAGACGAGAATGGTTTACTATTCCATCATTAAACAAAGGCCTCAAAGAACCTCATCCAGTTAGTTGTACCACAGTGGTTAAGATCCGAAATAATAAGCTGGGCCCACGACGAACTATGCGGAGGTCAATTTGGAGTGACAAAAACCTATGAAAAGATCAGAACCAACTATTTTTGGGTGGGTATGTATAACGACATACAAACTTGGGTGAATTCATGTACCACCTGTGCGCAACAAAAACGGAATCCGGCACCTAGCAAAGCACCTTTATTACCAATTCCCGCTGAAGGGCCATGGGATATCATTGCAGGCGATTGTCTAGGACCATTCCCACCATCATTAGGAGAAAACCGCTATATAATCGTTTTCGGCTGGTTGATTACCAATTATGTGATAGCTTTTGCAGTGCCTACTATTGCTGCCGCAACAATCGCAGAGTTATTTGTAGATAACATTGTGTTTAGACACAGAGTGCCAAGACGATTCCTAACTGTAAGTTAGTATAAGAAGTATGTGACATACTAAATGTAAAAAAATCTTTCACAACGGCTTATCACCCTCACACGGATGGTTTTGTAGAACGAGTTAATGGAGTAATAGCTCAGAATCTTTCTATGTATGTTGCCTCTAACCAACGTGAATGGGATATCTACCTTCCCGCAGCAGTATACGCGTACAATACTAGTATTTCCGCTAGTACTGAAGACACACCTTTTAGGTTGACTTAAGACAGAGTCGCTCTATTACCCCATGACACTACTTTACTACCGAGAAAGGACCCAACAGACAACACCGACCTACTTATTCAACGACTCCTGACGGGTTTAGGATTATCACACAACCTTGCAAAGGAGCATATTCAAAAAGCGCAGACAAAAATGAAACTCCACTACGACCAAACAGTTAAAGTATATCCGTTTCAGGTAAGACATAGGGTATGGGTATATAAACCGATCACAAAAAAGGGTTTGGTGAAGAAACTGACAAGTTTCTAGCACGGCCCGTTTCGTTTAATCGAAAAAACATCTCCCGTGACTTTTAAAGTCAAAAACATGAACAATAAAGAACTAGCTACACCAATTCATGTGTCTCGTTTCAAACAATGGTTTGGATTTGAGGAAAAACCAACAACAGAGATAATTCTAAACGCCGAAGTTATCATGGAGGTCGCAAAAACAAGTGATGAATTCAACTTGGAAGGAAATATCCGAGAAACAGATGAAGAAAACACATGCGTCCCGGAAAATGAACCATCTCTAAAACCAACCCACGGAATTGGTTCTGATATATGTAAAATGGAAGAAATTCTCGACTAAAGAACAAGAAGAGGAAAAATCCAATACCTATTTAAATGGGAAGGTTATAGGAAAAAAATCGGAAAAAGTTTGCCTATATCAGCTCTAACCACAATACGACGAAACATACAGAGCGAGAAAATCCAAAACAATCGTAGATTTATACCTACAGTAACCCTCAAAATAAAAGAATTATGGAAAGTACCTATTATATTATGGTGTCTGGTCTTTCTACCAACATTTATTACGGGCATTTATATTGGCCAAAGTACACCCAATTGGAGTCTATTAGTCGACAATTGATACGTGTTCGCACAACATGCATTCACTTAATGACTCTGTTAAAACATTTATAGCCGATGTGTATGTCTATCGTCCACAAACCACGAATGGAAACCACAAACCACATGCCGCACCACCTTTTTAAATCAACACGCAGAAGAACTAGCATCCAAGAAAATAAAAGTAACACCCGGAGAGTGTCTGTCAGCAATGAACACCAAAATATCAGTATATGGTGCATTACAAGAAATTAGTCCTACAATATAGGGAACCGTGGTGTCTGACCAATATCATTGCGCTTGGATGCGTACAAAAACCGCTGAATTTAAACATTTTTACATGAAAGTTTATAGAGGACAAATTACAAGACGAGCTGTGATTATTGAACAATACGTGACAAAAAGTTCTTGTTACTACTTTTTGGGTAAATGTATTCCAGGATAATGGCCGGAATCTATAATAGTTTAAGGACAAACTAAACATAACGATGAATTGATGGAAAAGTTAGGTAATTACACAATTGAATGTATTGGCAATTTTGTTTTAATTCGAAACCTCTAAGTGGGAGGAGCAGTACAGCTATCCGAGCAACAAGGTCAGGAACTTACTCTTGATAATGGAATGCTATTAAAAAATGCCACATTACATGAGGATATTTTAGAACGATATAAAGCTGCGGCTGCAAATTACTAACAACGACTGGGTCAAGATCCAGCAGGCGCCCTTCTGGAAGCTCAT
Organism: Hydra vulgaris; assembly: GCF_038396675.1. Lineage (NCBI taxonomy): Eukaryota > Metazoa > Cnidaria > Hydrozoa > Anthoathecata > Hydridae > Hydra > Hydra vulgaris. The sequence continues at coordinate 2,968,372 of NC_088928.1, read as the reverse complement.
ATTGCGGTGGCAGTTATGAATCAAAGAATGAACTTAATAAATACGTGGGAACAGTTATATTTTCTGCAAACGGAGATTACTCGAATCCAGCGGTGGATGATTGGACAGTTCCCGATGTCATCAGCCGAATGGGTTAACCAGTCCCCAGGCATGACTGTCGAACAAGATGGAGATGCCTTGCTTATATCCAAGTGCAAACATTACAGTAGCTACGCTATTCGTTATAATCAAAAAATAGGCAACACGTGCTTTGAACATTTTCCAATTACACTACCTCGATCAAAGATAGCTTACTTTCTTGAAGTTAATGATAGAAGATTAATACAAACTAGTCCCTGAATACCATGTGAATTGAGACCCAAACACACATACCTACAGGACCCAAAGCTAAAAACAATATGCAAAGTAACGGCCACAGGACGAGTTAAAATAGTAGAAACTCAACTTGACCATATTCTGCCATATCCCAATATTCCTATCCACAGCATACGAGGGTACAGCAAAGAATTTTTGGTTGAGAGACCACAACGGCTTTCCCCTTACACAGTTCTACAGTTTATATCTGGTACTCACGATACTATTCAAACGCTCAAAACTATTAATGATACTAATGGAGGTGATATTCTAACAGGTTTCGGTACCGCCCTTGGAAGCGCCCTATAAGCTACGGCAAGCGGGGGAAGTCAGAAAATAAAGGCTATCGGAGGTGCCATTAAAGACTCACTAAACGGAGTTTCCGACTTAGACGAAAAATTAATACAATCGATTGGCGTTGCCTCATCATCAGTATTTAAAGCTGCCGGAGGAGCCGTAAAAGATGTAGGAGAAGGTACGGGCTCTTTCTTCAAGAAATTTATTGGTGGAATAAGTGGATCAATTTTGTGGGCAGCAGTTTTTTCATGATAATATACCTGATATTAAATAAATTAAACTTGAATTACGCCCTTCCTTGCTTAAAACCTTTTTGGAAAATACCCACGAGAAATATACTCATAGAAGAACCACTACGTCAGGATCGGCCAACGACAACGTCCCCAAGAAAGAACAAACACCGCTCACGTGAATGCAAACGTCCCATTTGTAGGATTGACACAACAAAGTAGAAATGTTATTTTACGGTAAAGGCAGGATTTTTGACCAAGAGTCCTGGATGGGAATTGAGACGCCCTAACCACCACGAGTTTCCTACAGTGAAGATGTTTCCTGTAGTTTATTACAATGAATTTCTAAGTTGATGATGTGCAATAATGTTGCTGTTTCGCAAAGACACAGTTTCGCGATGATGCTGTTAGCAATGATTTCTACGATGATGTTTTACTACAATGATTTTTTTTATGTTGCTGCTTCGCAATAATGCTGTTTTGCAATGATGCTGTTTAGCAATTATTTTTATGATGATGTTTTAATGTTCCTGTTTCGCAATGATTTATGTGTTTATGATTTATGTACGATTAGACTATTTATTTAAAGATTTCGCTGTTTATTCGAAGTTCTGCTGATTATACAAGAGTTTACTTGTTCGATGATTTTACGGATTTTGCTGTTTTCGCTGCTTGTTTGAAACTTTTTTGGTTTTAACAACTTTTCTGTTACGTTCAAGCATTGTCCACAAAGACTTTAATGCAATGATCTTGAATCTGAGTCCGAGGACGGACTTTTCCCTTTTCTTGTAAGTAATGTTACGAAGGTAATAACCTTAGGCACTCAAGCGTGTAACTATTGCAAAGATAATAACCGTACTCACTCAAGCGTGCGCAATAAGAAGATATAAACAAACTTTAAACAAAATTCACTCAAACAAAACGCCAAGTAAAGATGGTTACCAAACAACTTGTTTACGAACTGAGACGCGTCTAGCGTCCTAGAAATATAAAAAACAGTAGAGTTGGAGTAGAATGACAGTCAGGGAGTCAGTTAGTTAAGTGGAAAAGAGAGAGTGGAAGTTGTATAGTAGCGCTCAAGGAACGACCATATTTGCAAGACTCCATATAAAGTTGATATTTTTCGGCCGTGCCGAAAGAGTTAAAAGACACATCCTAAATCGAAATCCAAATTTAAAGTTATTTTTTGCTAATTCAAATATTTTCTTACATTTGTATGAATCATTTCTGATTCTTTTAAAATCTAGTAACATAAAACTTAACTATTCACTAATTCCGCGGTTCGCTTTAAATAAATGTTAAAAATTAACGGACATGAAAAAATAAAAAAGGAAAATTAAATGAAAAAAACCTCCCATGTGTAATACACAGCAAAACAACAATAATATAATCACAAAAGTTTTTATCATCCTAACCAAAGTCGAACTTATAAAAATAAATGTACACTGTGCACATGTAAAGATGTTTCATATTTATATCTCCACTGATAAAAATAGGATAAAAAAAACTAATTTTAAGGTCTAGTCACAAATATCTGTCTTTATCAATCAAAGCAGTTATTTACCCTTTAATTGCCAGCAAACTCTTAGGCTTATTTTATCTCTAATCTTTTTATTGTACACATGGATCAATTTACATCCATGCCAATAGCATACCGCGTCTAAAGGTTCCATTTTTGAAATTTTGTTCTCCATCGTTTTGTGTCTGCTTTTCCTATATATGACAAATAAATCGAAAGAGCATGAACTCATAACTTAACTATCATATTTGATCATAAAATGATTTGATTATACATATTTGATCATAAAATGATTTGATTATACATATTTGATCATAAAATGATTGTTAAACTGTTCAGGCCTTTTTTCTGATAACACTTTATCTTTAAAACTATTGTAAGGTTTAATTACAAAATGCTAATGTAATTAACTTTCAGAATTTTGTTAAAAAAATATAGCAGAAAATCCGCTATTTTTAATTAGTGATGAAAATCAAGTATTTTTTTTTTGTAATATTTTCAAAACTTTTGTGCATTTTCAAATTAAATGGAAAATACAAAACTATACACAACAAGAAAATAAAAAAACAACAAAAAAATCAGTAATCAACCTTAGGTAAATGCAAAGCGATATGCTTTCTGTTTTTTAGAATTTCTCAGACTCAGTGAAGAAAGGCGCTTCTCATAATGTTAAAAATAAAGTGAGTTAGTTCTTTAGTAAAAACAAAAAAGTAATTAAAGTGTCAACTTTTGCATTTAGCATCTAACGCAATGTCAACTTAAGAATCCCCGGATATTGATAGAAACTTTAGAATATTTCATTTTTTGAAAAAAATTTAGCTTGTGGTATTCTGAGTATGCTAACAGATGATCTTACTTTGTATTTGGTTAAACTTTTTAATGAAAATTTAAGCATAACTTTGACTTCAAGTATTTTAAGCTACTACTTCTACTTGAATAAGCAAGTCAAATGTGAGAAAAAATTTCAGTCTTAAATTTTTTTATTTTTAATATTGTTATTATAATATTTTAAAAAGATGAAACACTGAGACATAAGGGTTGTGTATAATGCAAAACTATTATATCTTACTAGTAGAAAGCAACCCGTAATACGGGTTATGATCGCTCTCTTACATAATTAATTTTAGATGGCTATTTTCCACAATTTAAAGTTGCGAAACCTTAACTTATAACCTTTTAAAAAAACGCCTTCACATTGAAACAATTAAACCACCTGTAAAATTAACATAAAAAGTATGAGGAAAAGTATAGACGAAATACTAAAGCTAAACTCTTGTTATATTTTTTATAGTATGAACTTTAATTACTTGTTAAGATTAATATGAAATGAAATTTTATTATACATGGTTATTAATTTATTGGTATCCCCTTGATTCTTTTTTCTTTAAGAAAGAAAAATATCTTACAAACGTTAAATACACACAACTAAATAAATTTATTAAAAATAACTAACTTTATTATAAACAACTAAGCAATTGAGTACAAATACATTTCAAGGAAAAAATTTAATTTACAATCAAACATATGTGTTACAAATTTAAGAAAAAATGTAAACTTTGATTTCTTAATTGCATTAATGCGTCATATGACAAACCTAAAATAAAAATTGTAACAGATAAGTAGACAAAAAAAAAAAAAAAAAAAAGGAAAACAACTTACCTGCTTTTCCGTAACCTGTTGTCATACTTCAGTTGATATCATGATGCAGCTTGTCGTTGTTGTTTAATGACGTTTTTTCATGTTGGCTTTTAGTAAACTTTACTTTAATTTATAAGACATCATAATAAATTTAAAATTAAAAAAAGTCACCGAAGAAAAAGCAGCAACAAAAAAGTTATAAATATCTTCACTGATAGAAGGCATTTACAACCTTTTGATTGCTGTTTTTTCATCGGTGTCACCCAACACTCTGGTATGGATGAGCCCTCCATTTGAAGGAGGGCTCTATACCGCCATTACTACACTAATTATTGAAGGATCTCTCAGAAAGAGGTTCTTTAAATATTTTTGTAGTGCTAAAATGTTAACGAATCTAAAATCACAAAAGCTTTTATATCCTAATGACTCTAAAATGACAAATAGAAAAATATAATAAAAATTATAAATATTTGCAATTTTTTTTAATCAAAATATAAAGCATAACCTTACCATTTTCACAGGTAACATAAGACATTGCTAAATATATATATATATATATATATATATATATATACAACCCGTAGATGTTGTCCGAAATTTTTTTCCATATTTCGTTGACAAAAAGTAAAAATTAAAATGCAAGACCGGAATTATTATTTTTAATTAATTGAGAGACTGCCTGCCCCAACCAAACCCTCAGTCGATGTAGCAGCACTCCCTTGCGAGTCAGGCTATAAGATAGTCGATGTAGCAACACTCCGCGCATTATTCACAGTAAAAAAAAATACAAATAAAAACATTGTTTATATTGTTAAAAACATTCAGAATGTTTTTAAAACATTCTGGTCAATTAAATTTGCGTTTTTGTGGTTTTTTTTAAAAACGATTTATTTGTAATTAAATTAATGGTTTTTACTTTCGTCCAACACGCAAATGTTGGACGAAAGTCAAAAGTAATTAATTAAGTGACGTATGTGTTGGCGTAAGAATCACTTTTTCCTTCCGCTCCTCCCAAAGACAACAAACTATAGATCTATATATATATATATATATATATATATATATATATATATATATACATATATATAAAGAGAGTAAATTAATAAGGATTAAAATGTTAAAAATTTTATTTTATTAAAACTATGAGTAAAACGCGAACAGTTAAAAAATGCTATACTTATTAAATAATTCTTTTACCTATTGCACATATTTCTCTATACATAATATATAAAATAAAAAACACAGCCCTACCAGTTAAGCTTCTACGAGACACTAAAAACAGGGAAATATACTTCAGAATAATCAATAAAATAATTTTAACATATAGACAAATATAAAATCATAATTTTTTACTTATTTCGTCCATAAATTTGTCTAAAGTAAGAAAAAATATAACTGAAGCTAAAACTAACTAAAAACAAACTAAATGTAACTATAAAATAAACCAAAGCTATAAACTAAAATAAAATTTAAATCCTAATATCTGAACCTCAGAAATCAAAGGTCGGTTGTCCAATTTTGTGTGAAAATGAGGTATGTATGAGACCTTTTTAGTTTTTTCAGTATCTACAAAGGTAAGAAGACTGTTGTCCTACAACAATGTAAAACAAAGTTAGGTTGATATAAAAGGTCAGGTGTCTCCAGAATGTTCACAGGAAAAACGTCTGTTATTCAAAAACGACTTTTTACTTTTTTAATTTGAATTTTTATTTGTTGTCAAATCATATTTAATGTGCCTTGAGACAAATTTAACAAAACATGAAAAAAATTACATAACTTTAACCATTAGAAATAAACCAATATATACAATTTCGAAAATGTGACAACCGACCTTTGGCTTCTGAGGTAGAGATACAAATGCTTCATTTATTTTACTATACTAACCATATAATTTATACTTAGTTTTTGTTTTAACTCTCCTAGAAGAAAAAATAAAACAAAACTAAAGTACTTCAAGTTACAACTGTACAATACAACTGCAACTTCATTATATGAAAGGAGATTATAGAGACGTTTATCTTGCCCTGATTGAGCAACCTTTTTTAGATGCTCGATGAAATTCTTTATCTTCCACTTCAGCCATATTTTTAAATGCAAGTGCAAATAGGTTCTCTTCATTAAATATAGTTTTTAATAAAAACATTAAATCATTTAAGCAAAGATTACTATAGTTTCTACATATGTTGCATTCTAAAATTTACTGCTGCAAGTGGTTCATAGATGTATAGCTGACATATGTCGGCGGATCATCTTAATTTGGATTAAGATTAAATGATACAGAGAAAAACTTGACCACATATTCTATAACATGGCGGCTCATGATTCATGGGTTGAACTACATTAGCTTTAAAATGAAGAAAAAGAAAGACGGGCATTATAATTTCAAATATATTTAAAAAAATTCAGATTGGCCTTTCCATCTGCATAGTTTCCTTTAATCGACAAAACGACATTTCCATTATGGCAATATAAAAAATGAGCAGCATTTCTAGCATTATGTGGATTATTTATTTTATCTTGCTTAAGCCTAACGCTTTATTTATGCGATGATTAACTTGCTTATTAACATTTCCATTTAACTAATATCTGCTTCTAGCCTAATATCATCCATTAAAGACTTCCCTATTAATTGAAAGTAGAAACAAATAATCTTAAACGAATCTGGAAGATTGTGATCTTTCGTATATAATTTTTTTTACTCTAAATAGCACACAAAAATAATTTTTATGTATAACAAACTGTCAATTTAAATAAATTATGCAACAATTTAATGACTTAGAAAACTATATATATCAGCTAGGAAAAATCAGTTTGAAAAAAATTTACCATAGCAAATAATAACAACAAAATTAATAACAACCTGTAATTCTAAATTAATAACAACCTGTAATAATAAACGTACTGCTAACACAGAAAAATTAAAAAAAAAACGTAAACCTTTTTTTGAAAACTTTAATATTATTTATTTGAAAAATTTTAAGTAAACGTTTTTAAAAAATTCGCAAATCTTTACAATATTTTGATCTTCTATACAACATAAATACATCATCTGATAAATCTAAAATAAATAATGTAACGAATAAGTAAATAAATAAAAAAAATATTATGATTAAAAGCAGTGATTTATAATAATAAAATTACCTATTTATTATATTCAACAATAGGCACCAACGCGAAGGTAAGCCAAATGTCTATCAACTCAAAAGATAACTAAAAAACAACGTCAAAACAACACATAACAATAGCACACACCATAAGTTATATGTTAATATGTTACCATAACACCATAAGTTAATATGCATATAACATAACTTAAGTAACATTACATTCATATATAACAGAACATAAGTAACATTACGCAAAATGTTATTAAAATACATTAATATATATTTTCAGAATAATTAATAATAAAGGCTTGATTACACCTAGACCTAAAGCAGTAACAGTTTGATACTAAACACTGTCGCGTAACCCTCTGCTATAAGTACATCACTTGGCTGGCAAGATTCACAAATTTTGCTCTAAACCTTTACCAAGTCATAGCACTTTGAAAACACGGAAACAAGATAATATAAACATATGTAGAAACTATAAACACAATATATATATATACATATATATATATATATATATATATATATATATATATATATATATATATATATATATATAATATATATATATATATAAATATATATATATATTTATCCTTATATAAACATATTTAAACAAATTTATTAAACAATTATATAACACATACACAAACAATAAAAAAACATTTTGCATTATTATAAAAGCACATCGATAAAACAACTATGAATCACATATTACCACATACACATACTTTAACTAGATTCAAAAAAATGAAGGTAAAGAAACAAACTTTAAAAAGATTCAAAAAAAATGAAGGTAAAGAGTATTGTATTTATAAAAACAATACTCTTTGCCTTCATTTTTTTCTTTTCCGTAAGAACTGTAGTCCTCATAACAAAGTTTAACCTTTACATACAATAACATGTCATGTTAGTGTCGGCACAAAATTTTAATTTATTTTTCTAAATTTTCTAAAAAAGAACAAAAATATTCGATAGTATCACAGAAATGTCTAAGTAGTAATAACCAATTTTATGGAAATAGCATTTGTATAACTTTTTGCATAAAAGATAATTAGGCCTCATCCATACCCTTACTTTCCTTCTAAAAAATAAAATATAAGCTCAATAACAAGACTGCTTAAAAAAAATAAAGCTAAAAGAAAAACTAAAACAAACAAAATGTAAATGATTTAAAAATTTAAAAGGAATGACCCTTTCTACTTTATATCTAATAAAAATGTTTTACATAAATTGCTAAACTATTTTCTTTACTTACTTCAATTATAATATGATGTTAACGGTAATTATTTATTCTAATATAATTCTTTATATATTATTTTTAAACTAATAAATAATAACTAAATTCCAAAAGGTAAAAAGTTTTAATTCGCTTAAGAGATCTTTTATCCAATAACCGCGTGCATTATGAGAACGCGCTTTTTTAAAGCCTAGTAACAAATGAAACGACGTTAAACGTTAACTGTAGCAACTGTACTATAGATATATTTTAATACTTATAGAATCATTGTTAAACAGTAAGGAATGATTATGTCAGCCAAAACACAGAGAGTGTGAGTATTTTAAATACAAAATAATCTTGTTTTACACAAGATATTAAAAGTATTTAAAAAAGTAATAAAAATTGGATCTATTAAACAAATTAAACTCTAAACAAGTAAAAACTTTTAAAGACCACATTAATAACAATTCAAATAATGGAAAAATAAATGTGCTGAAGTTTTTTTGAGATATTTAACATTCAACTGAAAAAAAAAAAGTTAATTATATTAAAAATATAATTGTCATTTTAAAAATAATTTAATTCTAAAATATTGCACTCTAAGATTTTTTTCAATAAAAAAATTCCTGTTAATGATTTAGAATGAAGCTAATTTATCAGCAAAAATCTCATCTGACAAGATTATTGTTGAAGGTAAGTACTAGTATATAAAAAGATGAACGAACGGACTTTAAAAATAAAACATTTGTATCATTTTTTGTAAATATTTTTTAAATTTAGACTTGGAAGAAATTGACTTGAGTGCTTGTAGCACATTACAAAACTCTCAGTTAGTAGAGTTAAAATTAATTTTTACCCTTTTTAAGTAATAAAATAAAGTCAAGAAAGTTTAATCAATACTTAAATATTCTTATCCAGTCATTACGTTGACATTTTATTTAAAACGAAATAAGAACATCTAATAAAAAAAGAACATTAAAAATTACAGAAATTATTTAAGACTATTTTAATTTATTTCTATCAAATTTTGTAGAAAAAATAAGCAGAAAATATGCTACAGTTTGCCCATTTTGAGGTGAGCTACATACATAATTGAATCGCCACATGTTAAAGAAGCATAAAGATAAAAGGGCAATAGAAAAAATCAACACAAAGAATAAAACAGAAAAAAAAAGAATATTTCAATAACTTAGAAAAAATGGCATTTTGCAATATAATAGAAAACAAATTATCTGAAAAAAATCCAACTTACCTAGGAGAGAGATAAAACACAATGGATCTGCATCACTAGAAAGTTATAGTGATGATTTTAAATCTTTTATCATTGGCAAATTAAGAGATGATGATATTGGACTACTTATAGAAAGCGATCCAACAATTTTAATGATTGTTTCTCTATGATAAAATCAGGAGAAAAAAAGATAAACAAACAGAAGTAAGGAGGTCCGTTAAGGCTGATATGAGGAGATTGAGTCACCTCTACAAACATTTTAAATCGTTAGATATTCAAGCAGTTTTAACAATTCAACTGATATGTTTCTCTGTAAGAACTTTACCAACCTAACAAAAGCAATTAGTCTTTATACATCATCTGAAAAAAATTAACAACAAAAATCTGGACTAAAACAAGCTTTATTGTTATCTTATTTTAAATGCAGCTGAATAGCTAGTAGGAAATTCTTTAGCTAATGATGTTGCAGAAGGTATTTCAAATTTTATTAGGCTATATAATCTGGAAAAAGAAAATGTGTTTGGTGATGCGAGTTATAATTTTAGTAATAGAAGAAATAAAAAATTTAAAAAACCGGCAAACTTACCAGTTGAGAGTGACATTATCCTTTTAAGAAATTTTACTGTAGAAAGAATAGATAAATTAGTAAACGACAAGTTCATGATGTGTGATCTACATTCATTTGTTTTCTGAAGGAACTGTACTTATATAAGATTAACTTTATTTAATGCCAGGAGAGGTGATGAGCCAGCCAGGTTGCTTTTTCGAAGACAATGAGATGAAAATAATCTATCAGACTGAAAAAAGGAATAATCATTATGTTCCGATTCTTTTTCCAGTTAGTACAATAGCAGCAATGAAAAATTTATCTGACATTAAAATTCGTAATGATGTTCGAATTAAAAACAACAAGTTTGCAAGTGGAAAAAGTTCTGATAGCCATTGCTCTGGTTGGCATGCACTTACATATGTGAAAAATTACCTTTAATAAATAAAACTAGGCTAAATGCTACTACCAACAGACAGGCTTAGTACTCTTATCGCTTCACAATCAATGATAGAGAGTGAACGCAACCTTTTTTATGAGCGCATGGGAAACAGTGAAGCAATAAATAGAAATATTTATCAAGATCCACCTGCCATCATGCAGCTTATTAAAACAGGAAAGCGAATGCAAACCATTGTCGAAGGTAAAATCAACATAAATTTTAACAAACTAAAAATGTTTCTTCTTCCTAAAAATTCTTAAAAATACCTACATTTTAAGCAATATGACATTAGGTGAACAAAGCGCAAGTAATGAACCACAGAAAAAAATACAAAGACAAGTTTGATCAATCATCCTCCAGAAAATAATAGTAAATATGTAATTCTTATTAACCAAATAATTTTTTTTATAATCACACCCAGGAGTTCAACTTAAAACAAAACCAAAATCTATGCATAAACAATTTAACTGTTTTAGTACTTTTGTTCAAATATAACCGAAAACCAAGGCTCTACTTTGTTACGTCTCAGATAAAAGAAATAAACAAACATAGGACATTTTATCACATTTTATCACAGCATTTGTATTTAGAAATTCGCCAACAATTGTTTGAATTATATTATATAACCTTATTTATACCAGTTCCTGTAAAGAATTCCAATCTTGTTTAAGAAACATGACTTTAAGTGTGTTTATACGTTAAAAAACATCAGAAGCATCACAATTACACATCATTTATGAATATCAAATAATTTGACAATAAACATTAGGAATTCGGATATGCACAAACAAGAAAGCATTTATAAAACTAAAAGGTATACAACACTAGTGGCATATTTTCAAGGCAGCATATTATAATTTTTTCTAAAATTTCCTTGCTAGTATTATTCACTATATAAAAAGCTGAAAGCTATTATTTACAATAATCAATTAAATGTTTTTTAATTAAACAACAGCAATTTTCAGCATTACAAATTGTTTTATTCAAAAAAATTTCTTTTAAAACTTACTTTCTTTTAAAACTTACTTTCTTTTAAAACTTGATTTTTCAAAGAAACTCTATACTACAACGTCATAAACACCATACTCTACAGCATGATTCCTAGTAGCTCAGCAGTAACAAAATCTTGTAAATAGAATTACACAAAGTTGCTTATGCAAAAAATTACTTACTGTTTTAATTAATCTATTGTAATTATTTTGGTACAAAGATTTTATAAGGAGATAATACTAAACTTTCATTATTACTACATGATTGTATTTTGAGAATGTCATGATAAAAGCACTTAGTTCCTTTCCATACTGTGTATATATATACAATAAACATTTCAACTAACTTGGACTTGGAATGATGAAATTTCTTTTGTTAATTATTACAGAGGATGATTTTAAAACGCTACTTTTTGGAACGGATGCAAGTGATTCAGATGAATAAAAAAACGAAATTCGCAGAGAAAACGGTAACTATTTTTTTTTCTAAAACAAAATAGGGTAATAAAAAAACAAATAAATAAATATTTCAAACTTTTTGCATCAAATAAAATAACAGTTTCATTTGTTATGCATGCCATTTTCATTACTAATTGACTTGGAAATTAATCTTTTACAAAAAATTGATTTCTTATGACTTTTCTGTCCAAATCACTTGTCAAAAGTTTTATTTTGAATTCAACGATACGTATAAGCAACTATTATAATAACATTAAAATATATTTAACTATATCAATTGAACTTTGTAAACAGTTATGCAAAGTGATTTTTTCTACCCATGCTTTTAATTTTAGAGAATAAGGCAATAAGCAGAAACTATTGTCGTTGGACAGTTGAGTATGAAGACTTGTTTTTAAAATGGTTTCAAAATTACTAGGACCAAAAAGCTGGTTGGCCAGGTATTAATTTTAAATGGAGTATAGTATCTTAAAATCAATGAATTAGAAGTTTTAGCAAATTTTTCTTAAAAACAATTACACCAATTTGGTATTTATGTTACCTAGCAACAACTAATTATAATTAAATCCTTTAATTAGGAGCAGTACAAATCATATTTTTATATTAAGTTAAGTCAACTTTTATTGAAAAATCAGTTATTAAACTGTAACAAATTTAAAAAATTGTAAAGCTGTATTTTTATAAAGTTTCACGTTCTAAATAAAAAATTTTTTAAATTAGAACGTGATTAGATAAAAATTTTTTAAGAACTCATACCATACTCATGCAAAACAATTAAAACAAAAGTAAACAACGAAAGAAAGAAAAGATGTCTACCAGTAACGCTTCGTAAAAAAAAAATGAACATCAGCATGAGAGAATATCCTACTACAGCATTTCTCCTTTTTTTCATTTGTTGAACCTTTAACTAACAAATCCTTAACTTATATATATTGATGGTATTTTTTCTTGTTATTTTTATTATAAATAGCCTCTTTAAGTTTCTTAAGAGCAATTTTATTAGCACATGACTCTTTTAGTTTCTTTAGCACAATTTTATTAGCACTTTTTGCTAAATATGACATAAATTAATATGATGAATTCAAAATTAATCTTAAATTAATAAAAACATAAACAACTTCCAACTAAACAGCAAATATTTCAGAGATCTTGGATAATTCTTTTATTTTTGATTACAAACTATAAAAACTTGTTTTTACTTTAATCTTAACGTTAAGGGGTTGTCCAAAAAGTAAAGACGCTTTATTTCGCCCCCCCCCGCATTTTCGATTACCCTCTACCTCCATCAAAGTACTTACGTTTTTAACCTATTTATTATCCTATTATCTAACATTTTATGATACTTTTTTATTTTAGTGTCTCCTTTCTTGTATAATTGACCCACTGCCTTCCCATCTCATATACGCCATTTACATACCCCCTCTTCCCCTCCGAGCGTACGTACTTTATGGACGATCCCTAAATTAAAATATATTGGTAAGTTTCAAAAAATTTAGCGTTCTTTATTAGTTTAAAAGCATAGCGAGCTAAAAAATATATTTAAATAATTTCTGAATTAGCATAGTACTTATATAGATGTATTAAATTCTATGCTCATCTGAAAGGCTACAAAAATGAAAGTTAAACTTACAATAAAAAAAAATTTACTTACGTAAAAATAATACTTACGTAAAAAAACTTACAATACGTAAAAAAAGACCTTTAAACCTTTACCGCTTTCGGAAAGCATATGGTTACCACAGCTTTTTTAGAATAATAAGGACTTATATACTTCAACTTTTAGTCTAGTTTGTTTTATTACTTAGAATATAATCTTTTAAGAACTAAATAACGGAGCCATACTGTCATTTCCGCATATTAAAAGTTATGTAAAAATGAAATTAAAAAGTTAATTTCGATTAGTTAAAAAGTCACTCTTATTGTAACACGTTATTATTATCACATCTTACAAATGTTTCTTAACTAATTTTTTTGTATTTTTATTACCAAGATACGCGTGTTTAAGGATATAATATTCGGGAATGTTTTAGTTAGATATTTTAGGAAATATATTTGTGTAAAATAGCTGGTAACCATATGTTTTCTCTGAACAATTTGTGTAGAACATATTTACGCCCTATGCATTACCAGCCGACGATGCACGGTTTGATAGTACTAATCATTGGCCAGAATTTCGAATAAAAACAAAAACAAATGTTGTTTATGTAAAGGTGGCAAAGGGAGAGGTAACTGCAAAAAATGCAACTTATGTATGTGTTTAAGCAACGGCAAAAAATTATTTTTATAATTTTCATAATTAATGAAGTATCATGCGAATTCGTAATATGAAATCTGGTGCTGTTAGAGGAGGAGGCATGGTGAGAAATGCTACTAAGAGGTGACATTTAGAATATTTATAAACAACTTTTTTACGTAATTCGTTTCCACAACTTTGTAGTTTAATTTAAAGGAAGTTTATTTGTATTATTTACTTATATTCCGTAAATGTACAGAGTAATCATATGGTTACCATCAGTATTTACAAAACTGCTGACGTCAGCGCAAATAACTTTTTAGATTCAAAATCAGTATCATAAATCATAAACTAGTGCCGAAAAAGTAATTTTTTACTCAATCCTAAGACATAGTGAGTGTTAAAGGGTTAAGCTAATATCATTTGGCAGAATCTTTAACGGTTTAACTTTGAACGCGTTTTGAAAGGTACGAAGTTTTTATTTACAAGGAAATAAAGCTCTTCTTAGCAAGATGATAGGTTTTGAACTTTACATAAAAAGAAATTTACACAATTGATGCAGGATGAACCGAAAGTCACTTAACCATATAAAATTTTTTTTTTTCAGCTGGGTCTAAATAACACTGAATAACAACCCAAAAATATCTTTTTTGATGATTACATTAATGCAGTTTTTCATGCTGATTACTAATCTGAAAGCCGTTTTTCTCTATCACGTCAGGTTTTTAAGATATTAACATAAACATACATTTTTTAATCCTTTATTGTTACGAATGAATAAGAAAATAGAGTTTAGTTTACTAAGTTAATAACAGATGGCAACACTAAACATATTTTTTTGATATTTTAAAATGATATATTCTGTTCTGAAAATAGGTCCGCTAAAAAATGTGCGGGGCAGTCGTTGTTTGTTGTGATCAAGTGAAGTTATGTTCGCATATTGTGCTTCTTAAAAAAGATCCCGTGTGTGCTATTTTAGTTTATAGATAAAGAGTAATGAATAAAGTATTTGATTTAAACATAGTAATTAAAAGTGAAAACCACTGAGTGGTTTAATCGCGACCGAAATTAGTTATTTCGAGTTTGTTTTGTTTTCTACCGAGTAAGGTAATGTTTCACCTGTCTTTTAAGAAGACTAATATCATTTTACAGAAATGAACCCTGTTGAGTTCATTTTTTTTATCGAATGCTAATTTAGTGATTTTTGATATTTTCCTTTTTATGTGAATTGAATTCTCCCTTGTGAGGAAATGTAATAAGTGTATGAATGACAATTGTCTAGTGATAGTGACTGATTTACTGTGTATTAGATGTTTATAAACTGATGTAAATGAACGAATTGTTGTTTAATTTAGTAACTGTATGTTTATTAATGAGTTGTGTGTTTATTATGAGTTATACTATTCCTATATATTTGCTATTTTATTTCAGTGAAAACAATGGCGTCTAGAGGCTGCATCAATTCACCAGACTTGTTTTGTTATGTGTGCGGCTCACAGAAAAAAGCCACCGAAAGACATTTACACCATTTCTGAGAAAAGCTTAGGAACTATACTTTGATTCAAAGGTTGACAGCGGCAAGTCATGGGCACCACAGATCATTTGTTACACATGTGCATGCAACTTACAGGGTTGGATAAGAAAGGCTAATAATAACAACCATCTGGCATTTAGAGTTCCTATGATATGGCGTGAGTCAAGCAACCACATCAGACTGTTATTTCTGTTTGACAAATGTCACAGGTTTCTCATACAAGACTGGTTCATCTGTAAAGTATCCAGATATTCCCTCGGTTTCAAAACCAATTCCACATGATCCAGTCAGTTGCCAATACCAACATCACCTACAGAATACAGAGTCGATGAATCAACACAAGAAGAAAGTTCGTCTTCCAGCAACATGGCAGACTCTGACTACAATCCTGATGATGAAATTCATTTGATTAATAATGATGATCTTTGCGACCTTGTACGGGACCTGGCACTAACAAAAGGTCAAGCTGAACTGCTAAGTTCACGTCTGAAAGAGTTTAATTTGCTATCACCAGGTACAAGAACTTCACAATTTCGACATAGACACAAAGAACTCGTGCAGTTCTTTGCAATGAGTGACAATATGTGCTACTGCACTGACATATAAGGTCTTATGTCAAGCCTCGGTGTAGAACATAAGACTGAAGCATGGCGTCTATTTATTGATTCCTCCAAGGCTAGTTTGAAGGCTGTATTATTACACAATGGAAACATGTATGCATCAGTACCGGTTGGTTATTCTACTCATCTAAAAGAGACGTACGAAACCATGTCGCTACTTCTTGAAAAAATTTGCTATCGCGATTACAATTGGAATATGTGTGGTGATTTAAAAGTGTTCACTATTCTCATGGGAATGCAGACAGGGTACACCAAGTACTGCTGCTTTATCTGCGAGTGGGACAGCAGAGATAGGAAGCACCACTATATAAATAAGAATTGGCCCATTAGGGATAAAATGGAGCTAGGTAGTAAAAACGTCCTGCGTGTGCCATTGGTTGAGCGTGAAAAAGTTCTTATGCCTCCACTTCATATAAAGCTGAGGCTCATGAAAAACCTCGTGAAGGCACTAGACAAAAACTCAAATGCTTTTTGGTACCCATGCAACAAGTTTCCAGAGTAGAGTTGTGCGAAAGTGAAAGGTGCATTCATAGGTCCACAAATAAGGAAGATCATAGCAGACAGTCACTTCGAAGATTTATTCAGCAGAACTGAAAAAAAAAGCATGGTTGGCATTAAAGTCTGTTGTAGCCAATTTCCTTGAAAATAATAAATCTCCTGACTATGTAAATATTGTGCAGAGGTGCATTATTGCGAACAAGTTAATTCCTTCTCGACTCACATCTCGACTTCTTTCCAGAAAACCTAGGTTCTGTTAGTGATAAACATGGTGAACGTTTCCATCAGGACATCTCGGCGATGGAGTCACGCTATCAAGGCCGATGGAGTGCAGCAATGTTAGCCGACTATTGCTGGATGCTTCAGCGCAACATGCCAAATTGTCAGCACAAACGCAAGTCTACAGCCAAGAAATTCAAACCAAACTAACTTTTAATTTAAGGAACTTTACGTTATACCTATGTCTTTTACAAGTGTATTATATCTTAAACTATGTGTATTTATGTTAAGTAGTACTCTATTCAACGATATATGCTCTACTGTAACTTGCCTGCGAGTTGTTTGTTTTGATACAATATTAAATATATATAAATGGTCAATGCCAAATATCTCAACAATGGTGGGAGAGACAAACGGTTTCTATATTTGTAATCAGCATGTCTTACTTGTATTAAAACAAGTGTTGGTTTCCAAGATATTTCCGAAAGTATTTTTTTGTTGATCAGTGTAATCAGCATCTGATTCTGAGTCCGTATTCCAAATCAGTGTCATCAGAGTCAGAATCTTGAGTTATAGAATATAAACTTGAATTCTGAATGCGGCTTGATAATATTGTTTGAGTTTCAATACCTGTAATAGCTAAAGACTGTGTTGATGGGTTGGACAGTATGGGGCTATTTACTGTTTTTTCTAGCTTCTTTTCGTCGTAATCTTAAAGTTCTTTGAATATCGAGTCCTTTTATATACAATATTCTCATAAATTTCTGTTAGCTGAGAAAATCATGTTCTTTCTCTGGTATCTTTTTTACTTTATAACAGATACATTTAAAAAAATCAAGGCATTTGCATGCTGCAACGTCAAATAAAGTATTTCCTACATGGTTATGAAATGTTATTGTTTGGACTTCAACTTGTCTGTATGTTTTGTTAACGGACTTCCTAATACTCTATACTTTTGATTGTTATCAAGAAACATTTATATAATGCGTTTATGAGACACAGTAGGTATCGATGCTTTTCTCCACAAATTTGTTATTTTGAGCGCCAAATTTTTCCGATATTTCTTTCAAAGAAGGTTGTTTTCCACCACTTTCCACTCTCATTTTCTGCATTGAGAAAAGATAACTTAGCATAACATGCTTGTATGTTGGCAAAACATTTTCACGTAAGTCTGGTAAACCAAAGATAGGACAAGACTTTTTTCTTGTTTTCACTGCAGCTGAAGATATTTTTGCCATTAAAATTTTCTTTGATTTCAATTTATTTTAATAATAAACAGATGTAAATCAGAACTAATAAATTATAACCTCTGCTTTTTGCATTTTACCTGAATATTTAAATGTTTAGATTATAGACATAATTTGTGGCAAATAATGCTAAGGGTGATAGAAATAAATGACGTAATTAGTGACATTTTACATACTTTAATGCTATTTAAAAATCATCGGTGTAACAGTTGGCATAAAATGTTTGGTTTATTACATTTTAATTACTTTTATTCCATTTTGGGAACAGTGATGGCAAGTGCATCAACAACATAAATAAAATTACTTATATTATATCAACAACATAAATAAAATTACAACAACATAAATAAAATTACTTAGTTTTTAAATAAAAATTGTGTTTTTTCTTAAAAACTCAGTCCTCTAGCGGCAACTGAAGAAAATAAAATATGTTCTAAATAATTGAAACCATTTCTAACTTCGTAATGTTTAAACTCTATTACAATTCTAGTATATGCATTGAATTTGGTATTTTTATTTTGTAAAAATGGTCAGAAAACGTGTCTTAGCAAAAAATAAAATAAAACCCTAGCGCGAACTGAAGAAATAATAACTATGCAAAAAAATTTGGCACAAATACTTTTAATAGCATTGAGCAACTTTTCCGCTCTGTTACAATTTCAAATTCAGAAAAAGTTGTTTTTTGATACACCCTAATAAAAAACAGCATGATACTTTCGGATTTAACTTTTCTTTGCTCCCAGGCAATCTCAAAATGCAATGCGCAGTTATAATGACGTAGTTCTCTGGCAAAGTTCTATTAGTGTCAACTTTGTAATGAAACAATTGCTCATGAATGCAAATGAAACTGAACTGTGTAGCATGTAAATTTAGTGATTTATTAATAAAAATTATTTAAATTTTTAACCCTCTTCAAGGATTTTACTCTTCCTGAAACAGTTCTTAATAAAGTCAAAGCCAAAAAAGTTTTAGTATGTTAAAAAAATTACTAATTTGAGCAAACTACACTTAAATGATATAAATGCTATAATTAGAATAATCTTATTTTATTTTTTTCCCCTTCTACTAATGTTAGGTAACATTAATACACTCTCTCAAAGAATTGTCTTGATATTATACTATCTTTTTCAGATAGAGGAAAAACGATGATAATATATCGAAGTAATTAGAGCTAGCATAAAGAAAATGCACCTAATGAAGTCCAAAATGGTCATCTGCTTTCCACAGTCATATAATCTAGGATAGATTGCACTTTATCAGGAGTGAAAAAATGGGCATCATTCCTAAGATGGTTAAAGTGCTTGAAATTAGAGGAACCATTAATTGCATGTTAGTTTGACCGAGTTAAACAGGGTGCAATAATTTTCATACTACATGTGCCATACATAATCAGGCCTTGAGTCAATAGAAGGTAGTTGGCTGAATTTATCGTTGCAAATACAAGATGTTTTTATAAAATATTATATATTTTTTAATTTATCTGATAAAAAATTAAAAATAATATAAATTGATTCGTTTACTATCTATATAAAATATAATAAAACCCACAAATATCAAAGTATACAAATAATAAAACCTTAAAGTATCATTAGTATTATAAGGAAACATGCAGAATAGCAGATGCTTTTAGCATCATATGACATGATAGGTAAAAGGAAGGAAGTCCTCATCTATACTCTAATCTATTTGAATAAAAGTACACCAATAGATGTTTATATTACAAATAGCCAGCCATAACGAGATTGCATAAAATCTTTGGATCTATATAACTGTTGCAACACCTTGCTACGTCCTAATTTTAATAGAGATTGACCGAATGAGCTTTGGTTTAACAAGGATCACAGCGACAGTTATTTTATTTATTATTTTATTAAAAAAAAAAGTTGTCAAATATTGTTCGCAACTAGAGCAAAAGTCTAGTCACTATTTGGAACACATCAGGCCGTCAAATCCTAAGGGAAAATGCAAAAAAGACTATTTTAGAGTAAGTAATAAGCAAGTAATTATCAAAAAGGACAAAAGTCCAGTTATTAGCTTACAATTTAGTGGTAGGAATGGGCAGGACTGATTTCCGTCTGTTTTTAACAATTTGGTACTAACCCCAAAAGAACACAGTTACTTTAAGGAACACATACAGCTGTTAAAATGTGAGTGAGAAGTAAGCTATGAATTTTTTGGAGTTAGTGTTAGTTAGACAATGATCAGATAAGTTAGACAGGCGCCCAGTATAGAAGCATTCAGTGAAGAGGGGGAAATTCTAGTCACTCATATTTATATCGCTATATAAATGTATATCATTTTAGCGCAGATATTCAATGTATATATAGTTTGTATCTAAATTTTGTTTATACTGTTTTATTGAAAATCAATACTTTGTTAAGAAATTATAATTTGTTTATATTTGTTTATTTATGGTAGTAAAACTCTCTCAATTTATAATAAATTATAATGTATATCCTTCAGGGAAAACATTTGTTAATATTTAGTTTATAATTAATTGTAATTTATACCGTATAAATGAAGCTATTCGATTTACGGTCTATGCCGTTTTAGTGGAGTAATTCGTTTTCTGAACCTGTAAACCATTTTTGTAGAATTTTTCGTTTTATACTTTAGGTTATATTTTAATATACCCTTTATTATTATATATAATTTAAATTTATGTAAACTTATCCTCATCTTAATTAATACTCTTTAAATGGAAATATTTGTTTTAAAATTATTATTGTTTTATTGCTTTTTTATTTTTGATTATAATTGAGGAAATGTTGTTTTATATTTATGTCTAATTTTTTAAGTAATGCCTTCGAACGGAAATATTCGTTTTATAAATAAATAAAACAAATTTAAATGTCAGATATAATTAGAGCTTAACCGTTTAGTCGATTGTTTTAGTAAATTTGTGTTATAAAAATATGCAGCTTTATAGCAAAAATATTTGTTTTACATTTAGTTTATATTCATAGACAGCGATAAATAGAATAAATCCGTGTACCAACAAGCAACACGACCTCGTCAGCCTCAGACGAAAAATATTAAACACCCAATTAAAACTATAAAACCCCCTAGGATAAGTCCAAAATTTACGATTACTTTATATCTAAATTACTTTAATTGTATATATTTCTTTACTGCTTAAAATTTTTTTTACAAAAACCAAAACAACTGTTAATAATTGCTATCGTTATGGTAACCACAATGTGATAAACCAATTAACACAATAGCAGATGTACCTTAAAGCAGATGTACCTCAAAAAAATACATTAATTATAATAGGGGAGTGTGCGCATATTTACTTAAAGAAAGAGTATAAAAATATATCAGCGTAAATTAAAATAGAAAATTATGTAGTATTATACCAGATTCTCGTCAGGAAATGGATATAGTATTGACCCTTATAAGGATTCAATACACTGGTATATTTGTTTGTCGCAATGTTTTAGCAATTGTTTTTAGCAATGTACAGTACACTAAAAAATGCGCGAATCTACACGAACAACCTAATCAACTAAGCGATAGGGCAATAATTATTTGAAAATATTTAGCTACACAAATAATAAATTCAAGCTGGGTATTAAATTAAGCATTTTTTATTCAAATTGTTCTACTATTTTAAAATGTCATTAAAATCCTCGTTCAGAAATGTTTCAAGATTTTCTGACAAAAACACTAGTGTTTCATTCACTTCTGTCGTCGTATCTTCTTGTATCATCTGTTCTTGCTCTTTTCCTTTCTCTTTTTCTTTTTTGGCTCTTTTTGTAATTTCCTCATCTTTTAAAAAGGCTGCCATGGATACTCTAATTTCTCTTTCTTTATCAAATTGTTTGACCGGTGTGCAGAGTGCTACAGTTGATTATATTTTAATATATTAGATTATTTTATTTTGAAAATTTGGAGAAATAATAAATTTAAAAAATATAAAAATTTGACCCTCGCTTTCCTTCCCCTCTGTTCAAAATAACTTTTTTCAAACATGACTTCAACAAAGTAAACTAAAAAATAAGTCGGATCAAGTTTGTATCTCAGATCTCCATCAAATTGAAATCTTTAAAAAAGTAACAAATTTCTCCAAATTTTGGTTGGGTGTAGCAAGGTAAAAAAATTTATTTTTTGTATATAATTTAGGGATATAGATAATAATTTAGGGATATATTGAAATTATTATTGAAATATTAGGGATATACTGAAATCTTTTAAAAAATAACAAATTTCTCCAAATTTTGGTTGGGTGTAGCAAGGTAAAAAAAATTATTTTTTGTATATAATTTAGGGATATAGATAATAATTTAGGGATATATTCCAGTGAAGCCTTGGAAAACTTTAAATCATTAGATGCTTACAAATTTTTTATTGATGGATGGGTTTAAACTAAAAAACATCAGGAACTCCCTGGTGGAGCTTACATTCTCTATAGCAAAGTCAGAACATCATTCAGGACTACTGAAACATCTTATCAACGATGAGTTGCTATTGAAAAATTGGGGAAAGTATTGACAGGACATTGTGATTGTATGGCTTAGTAAGTTTTATTTTCAGAATCTTAAAACTTACTAATATCATTAAAATATTTTTAAATCAATGTTTTCACAATCAACATTTTACATTGTTAAAAGATTATATACTTATTCAATAAATAAGACTAATTGCAAGATATAAACAGTCCTAATATTTTTCATACACCCTTAGCATACAGTACAGGATTTTTAACATAGCTAATTAGATCTTAAAAAGTCTAAAATTCTTTCTTTATTTAGACTTGGTAAATAGTTTTCCCATGAAGCTGTAGTTTTTTTCAAGACTGAAACAGCAAACAGGATTGGAATGACTCATAATGAATCAACTGATTTTTCATGCAAATGGAATCAAATTTTCAGAAAAAACATAAGCCCATCTTTAGTTTTTAAAATAAATTTGTACAGCAGTAAGCAAAAGAGAAATTTATGAATTTATTAAGTAAATCTTTTGATGTTGAAGTGACACATAATGACGACATGTATTACAATAAGAGTTTGTCAACAATCAAAACTAGACTTGTAGGGTTGCACGTATTTCCTCAAAATGATAGACCATTTATTGAACATTCGGTTTACTCTCCAAAATACATTGATCTTACTGCTGCAGAGTTAAATAAGACATGTACTGAGAAAAAACAATCACTAACACTTTCTGCAGATCAAATTTTTTATGTTGAGGAGGCAACAAGAAGCCAAGCACAGTGTGAAACATTTTGTCAGCAAAGAGCTGGTAGATTAACTTGATCTTTACCAAATGAAATCTACAAACTTGCTATAAATGGTACCACTTCATTATCACTTATAAAAAATATTTGCAATTCCTCGTCAATCAATCTTCATGCTCCACCAATTAAATGGGGTAAAGAGAATGAAAAATTAACCTTCCTTTTATACCAATCTGTACACTTGGATGGAGTCATTGGCCACCAGCAGATGAGCTAGACAGATATTTCTTTGCACGAGGTATTTCAGATTAAAGACATTTACTCCAATATGCCATGGATAGAAGCATCTCCTGATGGGATAGTGACATGTGATTGTTGTGGATCTGGAGTGCTTGAGAAAAAGTGTCCCCATTCTTTGAGAGAAAAGTCACTTTTAACAGAAATTCCTTTCATGTATTTGAATATAATAACCTGTAATTCTTGAAAAAAGACCATAAATAATATTTTTAAGTTTAATTAGAAATCAGGGCAACTAAAAATCAATATTGTGATCTTAACAGACTTCAACAGAGTTTTTAGTGATTTGAATTAAATTAAAGGTCGATTATTAATAAAGTTCTAAAAAAAATTGCTATGTTTTGGGAACATGAAATCTTACCAGAGCTTTTAACAGTTTCAAAGCTTTGAAACAACTGAATTGAAAAAACCGAATTAAAAATGTTCATCCCCTAAAAGCAAACATTATATTGTATTTTTTAAAAACCATATTGTTCGTCAGATGATATGGTAGATTGTGATGAAGGCGACAATTGGTTTCATCCATCATGTTTAGGCCTTAAAATACTACCTAAAAAAAAGCCTGGTATTGTAAAGAGTGTCGAAAGAAGAAATAGAACAGGTGTATATATTTCATGTATTGATTGTTTTAATAAGAAAGTCATTGTGTGTAAAATTTTATTTTGCGTCATGTGTGTTATCATTGTGATGCTATTGTTGTGATATTTTGTGTTGATTAACAACTTGGCTTTCCTTCTCGTTGCTGTATATTGTTACAAATGATTATTAGATAATTTCTTTACTGAAACTTGCTACTTCTAATCATTCAATAAAATGTTCTAAACTAAAACATATTTTTAATGTTGTCATTTTTTTTCTTTAGGGTTGTTCTTAGGTCTCAAAAACAATCTCACAAAGTAAGTTTCTCTATTACTATTTATTTGATCATATATTCAACTACTTTTTTATTTTTAACATTAATATAATACATAATACATTAATGTATAATTAATGTTTTTAACATAATTAGTTCCATTTTCTTAAGCTGAGTTTCTGCAGTTTGATAATTTATAATATTTTTATTTCTAACTTCAAAATATTTTGTATTAGTATTTTATATATATATACATATTCACTTACACATCACTAGCATAATTAATATAAGTGACATGCCTTATAAACATAGAGATCATTTATTATCTCGCAAGATTATTTGGGCTTGTTGTGGCAAAAAAACTTTAAAATGTTCTATGTTGGAACCTAGAACTCAGTTCCTAAATCTGGTTTAAATGTATGCAAATAGTACCTACAATCCAGATCTACTTTCTAGCCCAACAGGTTTACTTATACTCTGCCAAAAAAGGAGAGTCATTATCTATTGTAACTTTAAAAAATTGGTTGCTCACGTCTGAGAGAATTAGATAACTTCCAAGATTTAAAGGTAAATATGTATTCCATAATTCTCCGAAATATATATATTTATAGGTGATGCAGAGTCAACCTGTGATTGTCCACTAAGTGTTATGTCCAGAGATAAATCCGAAGAGATAAACCTTTAGGTAATGTATAACTTTTAATGTAAACATAGTAACAAACGTTTGAAAATCGACTTTCATAAAAAATAAGTTGTAATTTACTTATTCAATTTAAAAATTGGTTGAGTTACCATTAATAATAACTTATAAAGTATAAAAAATTATTTCTTAGGATGTTTTAAGTGTTTATTTAAATGAACCTGAGATATCAAATAAAGTTATTAAAAAAATTTGCTTTAACTGTTATCAAAGAATTGGAGTTGGAATTCGACATTCCTGTAATAAGAAAGATACCGTGGAGAACATAAGAATGTTGATGATCTCAAAAGGTATTAGAATAAATAATTATAGTCTGTGTAACAATTCTTATTAAATCTTATGACAAGTTTTAAATGGTAAATTTTAGGTTTAAAAACAGTAGAACAAATCCTCTCTAAATCTCTAAAAGAAATCCAACAAGTTCAAAACATTCAATTGGGGGAAAATATAAAATTGTCGACAGGTGGGACTACGTTAAGTTTACAGATAGGAAAGAAAAGGACAATGAAAACAATATCAAGTCAAACTTTATATAGTATAAAAAGAAACCACGATCTATCAGATTCTACAATAAATTCAATTGCAATAGATTGCAGAAAAGATTTAGGTAGATTAGGAGTGGAAGCTAACACTTCAAAGAAAATAAAGATATGGTCATCTAGTCTTGATGATTATTACGCAGTAGAAAAAGTGGAGTTTACAGCTAAGAAAAAAGTTGGTAATAAAAAAAATCCTACATAATGTAAAAAAAGATTTTGTGTATGTGAAAGATTCCAAATCACTTATTAAACATATTTGCACTGTAAGGGGGCTAGAAGTATATATAGTGATTATACGCGTGTTGGAATAGATGGTGGTCAAGGATCCTTAAAATTTGTTATGAATGTTTTTAATATAGAAACAGATATTGACTGTCGAGAAAACAAAAATACTGGTGTTAAGAAAGTTCTGGTATTGGGATTTGTCAAAAATCATACTGAAAGTCATGCGAACCTTTAGATAATTATCGAGAAAATAATGCTCAACAGACTTAAGTTCTACTTAGCAGCAGATCTTAAACTGCTAAATATAATTTTAGGCTTATCAGGACATGGAGGAAAATACTCTTGTTTATATTGCAATGGTGAAAAGTCAAATTTGGGAGAACTGAGAACTTTCAATAAGTTGAAATTGCTGTATACACGCTTTGCTGAAAATGAATCTAAGAAATGTTCTATGCAAATCTACAAAAATGTTATTCATCCATGTCTGCTTGATGTAGCTAGAGATACATATGTACTTGATGTAGTTCCTCCACCAGAACTTCATTTGCTGATGAAGATTGTTACATAGATTTCTAATGTTTTATGTAAAGAACCTGAAATTGCTGTATGGCTAAGTAACCATGAGATAATTTGGCATGGATATAATGGAGGTGGTTTGGATGGTAGAAATGCTAACAAAATTCGGAAGCTTCTGCCTGATTTGGAACAACATATTTTTGACCATTATCCTTCTTATAATCCAGTTGTTGAGCTGTTAAAATCATTTTCTATAGGTAATTTATACACACATCTCTCTCTCTCTCTCTCTCTCACACACACACACACATTTGTGTATGAACTATTTTTTCAATTTAAAACATAACTTTAAATTATATGGTTAAATTTCAACATTAACCATGACATTTTAGTTGTCGATAAGTGCTTTGTTATGAAACTTCATGAGGGTTACGCAGATGCCATTGCAATGTATGTTAAGAAGTTAAAGGTAAATTAAAATTTGAAAATAATTTTTAAGAAAAGTTTGAAAAAAAGAAATTTTAGGAAAGTAATTATTGTATATGATGTAGAAGTAAACATGGAAACAATTCTTATTTATAAATATTAAGTCATAGGCATACTAGTTATTTATTTTTTACTTTTGATTCAGGAAAGTGAACTTTATGTTAAAATCAACTTTAACCACAATCTCTCAATGGGGTGGAAAGGTCATATTATTGAACACCACCTCATTAATTTCTTAAACAATATTAAAATGCCATTAGGCATATTTGCTGAGCAATGTTCCAAATCTGTTCACACCAACATGCTGAAAACTCTGAGTAGAATAGTCTGAATCCAGATCAAACCATGGAGAACTACTGAGAAGAGCAGTGATTGAATACTCAAGCAATAGAGTTAAGATGATTTCATATAAATCAATCATTGGAAAGTCTGTGAAACAGTCTGTGAAAAATTTTTAAAATCCATAAGTTTATTGGATTTCCCTATTACAATACGATATTATCTTTTACATAAAATTGTATGTCTTGTAAATGATACTTTTTGTATTATATTCTGTACAATATTTGTTATTTTAATACTTAATAAATTTATTTATAAATCATGTTGCTTTGTCTATAAGTTTATCCTTAAGCCTAATTTTGTTTGAGTTTGATTCTTAATTTTTTATGGACTTTCTTATTTTAATATATTCTAATTATATTTTATTATGTCTTAGATATTATATTATACATTTTTGTTATTTTAATACTCTTCAAATCTATTTAAAAATCATTTAGATTTGTAATTTAGGACTTTTTTTACATTTTAACAAGTAAAAACTAAAATATTTTTTGAAGAAATATATAATAATTTTAAAATATTCCCCAACAATATTTTTAAAAATTTGGGGAGGGGGAAAATTTGCCCAAATACCCTAAAAAGTTGATTTTTTCGTTAGGATGTACGCCAAACAATTCGTTCTTTTTATAGATCAGTCAGTTTACCATTCCTTAATATCATAAAACTAAAATTTTTGAAGTAATCAAATTTCCAACCTAAACCTACTACATTTGACTTGTGAATGGTATGATAACTCGTAAGTACAATAACTCTCTCTTTGTTGATCCTAACTGATGACGTTTTTCTTGAATCTTTAACTTTTTATGCTAATAACTGTGACTTTCCTCTTGTGAAAGTTGGAGTTATTAATTCAGTACTGCTCTTAACAGCAAAATCTTCATTTAGAGTAAAAGCCGCCATTAGCTGAAATTTGATCACTAGGCATGTCATACTTTTAATGTGTAAAACTGTGATTCTCTAACAATACGGACATCATAGGTTCTTCCATCACAGCATTTGGACACAAAAGAAATAGCACCAGATGGAGTACAGGAAATAAATAGTTTTATAGTTCAATGTTATTTGTACAGCCTGTATAAATGTGATCTTGACATTAAAGAGGATGGGGATTCAGCAAAAATCTCAAAACATACCATGATTTGATAATACATTTCTTCCTTTGAATTTCTTCCATCGCTAACTTTGTCAATCAAATATAGTAAAAAGTTTCACAAAACATCAAAATTTAACCTTGTTAAACACATTTTTTTCATAACATGCTAATGTTTGCATAAATAAATGGAGAATTCGCCTTTAATTTCATCTGACACTTCTAAACGAAGATTATATATTTCTTCACGTAAATTATTTTTTCTGAATTCTCAATTGATGTTGTTGAATTTAATTGCGTTCTGTTTTGGTGAATCTGTTATCAAATTAAAATCAATATTTTCGCTATCAAATTAAAATCAATGTCTCTTCTAAATTCAGTTGTTGTTTCGCGTTGGTTAAAAGACACTTACATCTTCCACTCCAGTCAACGCATTGTCAGTATTTATTTGTTCACTGACGTATCAACTTGAGATTTTATTGCAAATTCACAATTCATAACACACAATTGTCTAAAAAAATATTTGCATGTTTTGTATATATAATTAATTACAAACACAGACATTAAAATAAACCATATGTTCAGATTCAAATATTATTTTGGCAAGGCAATTGAGAAAATAATATTTATATCTCATAGCAATGAAGTTTGCGCTCTACAAGCCATTGACATAACTTTATTTAAAAAAAAAAGCAATAAACGAATAATTTATAAATGCTTAGTTGCAATGTATAACAAAATACAAATTGCAGCTACTATATAAACAGTTTTTACAAAAAACATTTTAAACAACAAGATAAACCTATATACCAAGAGAATTGTTTAATCTATTTATTCTCCTTTCATTTCGTGATAACAATCGGTTATATCAGTGGGACGACTCCACTCCACTGAAACCTCTCTTTATGCGGTCCTTTTTTAAGCGATACTTTGTTGGTGCGTTTTGTTTAATGCAATCTCATATAATTTAATTTTTAAACGCGCAATAATTACAATCTCAACGATTAAAATGTGTAACATGTATGAACATACGTCATTATGTAATTATTGTTGTGAACATGCAACCACAAATTGCGTTACAACGTTAACTTCTATGTATTTTTTGTATTGAGTTTTTAATAATCCATCTGTCCGGAAATATGGTATTACATTACAACAAAAATCGTAGATTATCGTGATTATAAAAGTAAATTGGCAACTGTCATTAGATTGTTATAGTAAATACTTATGAAAATATAACCTGAAATATTTGACGTAAGCAATATCATTCTTAATTAAAAACTTAACGCTTAAACGTCAGTGATTCTTGAGGCAAATAAATTAATACCGCTGCAAGAAGAGTATGGAAAATTCTCAAGGAAATTTGTTAAACTAAGAAAGAAGGGATTTCAAATATAAACAATTAACCAAAAAACAACGTCAAGGTATATTAGAAAAATTATTACAGCAGATGAAGGAGAATAAGTTAAAACACGGTGCAATCAATGAAGTCGCTACTGCGTAACCGTTAGTAGAATTTGGCATGCAGCACAAACTCAATACAGAGAAGGTAAAATATTTGCCCGTGTTTCTTCAAAAAAGAAAGAAAGATGCGGAAGAAAACCTTAAGACTATTCGAACAGTTTAGCGCAAATAAAGAATACACCATTAAATCGCGCATTTATTACGTAATGTTAAACGAAGAAGAAACGGAGAGAAACTGCAAAAGTAAAAGATTTATAACGAAAGTAATGTTCATGACTGCAGTAGCTCGACCACGCTATGATGCACATCGAAAGCATTATTTTGATGGAAAAATTTTAATATGGCTATTTGTTTATCAAGAACCAGCTCAAAGAAACTCTAAGAACAGGGCTAAAGGAACAATAATAACAAAAAGTGTGGAATCTGTTACAGCAGTACATTGCAAAAAAAATGATCATTTAAAATGTAATTCCCGCAGTTAAATCTAAATTTCAGCAAGCATACTAAAAAAAAACAATATACGTACAACAAGACAATGCGAAACCCCATTTTTCTGATATTGATGCAGATATTGTCGCTCTTCGTTTTGCTGATGACTGAAATATTAAATTTAAGGCGCAACTGGCAAATAGCCCCTATTTAAATGTTCTCGATTTAGGTTTTTTCAACTCCATACAATCGCTGCAACATGAAGCTTCGCCTAACACAATTGATGAATTAATAAACTGTGTTCAAGATGCATTTCATCAATTAGAAGCAAATACTCTCGATAACGTTTTTACAACATTGTTAAGTATGTTAGCAAACGGAGAGAATTGCTATAAAATACCTCATTTAGGTAAAGAAACACATCGTCGCGAAGGTGGACTGCTAGAAAAATATATATGTTCCAAAGAAGCGTACAATAAAGCAAAATCAAATTTCGATGAAGAAAAAAATCATTCTTATTCAATTAAAATGTTTTAAAAAAAGTTAATATAATATGCTTGTCATGTACATTTTTAGATTTATTTTATTTTTTCGCAAATGTAACCATATTTCCGGACGACAAAAATCGCCGAAATGTATATCATATTTACGGACGGAAGGAGCATTTTTTATAGTTTAATTAAATTTTTGTGTAGCAATGCAAATAGTGTTTTTTTCTATGATCTCTGATCTGCACAAGTTAGAAATTAAGGAAATAAATTTAATAAAAGAGAATAACATTTGCTTTAGTTTCAAAATTAATATTAATTGGTGTTTTACTAAGTGCTTTCACATTCCTTGAAGCTTCATTGGAGATCCATTTGAGCTTTCACATTCCTTAACTAATTATTTCACAGGGTAAAATTTTTTTTTGCTTAGATATGTATAATTTTTTGGATGAATAAGAACCAAACCAAATCTAAGAGGAAGATTATTTCATTAGAAACTAAGAAAATAATTTTAAAACATATAGCGGAAAGTGAAGTGTCCACAAATCTTGTTAAAGAATTTGGATTAAGCGAATCCACTATAAAAGACATAAAAAAAAACGAACAGATGAGATAAATAAATCTAGTAATTCTGCCACAAACGATAGTGCTCAACGAACATCATATTCAAGATACGCTTTGCTCGAGAAAACGGATAAAGGCGCTTGTATTGTGGATTCAAGAATTGACTCAAAAACGAATACTTATTTACGGAGAATTAATTAAAGAGAAAACGTTGCAATTTTATAATCACCTGAAGATTTCACAGCCTTCTTGTTCGTCGTCTCACATTGGAAGTCCGAAATTTTCGTCAAGCAGTGGCTGGTTTATAGATTTTTATAACGACATGCACTAATAAATCTCAAGATAATGGGCAAAAGTGCATCCGCCGACGGAACAGCCTCAACGAATTATTTGAAAGTGTTGGCAAAAATCTTCGAAAATGGTGATTATTGCTCGGATCAAGTATTTAATGCTGACGAAATTGGGTTGTTTTGGAAAAAGACGCCTAGCCGAACGTTCATCGCCAAATCAGAGAAAAAAGCAAGTGGTTTTAAAGCTGCAAAAGATAGAGTAACATATTTACTTTGTAGTAATACATCTGGAGCGAGAACGTTAAAACCACACATAAATTCATTGCATTCACGGGCGCTTAAGGGCAAAAATGTGTCTGAGATTCCAGTCCATTTCATGGCTAATAAAAAGCCTGGGTCACAACAGCAATGTTAGTAACATGGTTTAAAGATTACTTCATTTCAGAAGTAAAGCAGTATATGACTGATATGGGGCTTCCTTTTAACGTCCTGCTGATTGTAGACAATGCACCAGGTCATCCTTACATAAAGCATCCTAATGTGGAAGTAGTATTTCCACCACCCAATACGACAAGATAAATACAACAATTGCAATCATTGAAATAAACCGCTATAGCAATCAGTGAAATTGTAATGCTAGCTCATGGCATCAGCGGAGTTGGATTTGATATTTTTAAGGATCTCATTGAAATGATTCAAGATGAAGCCGGCAGAGATGACAATTTCAATTACGTTCCAGATGATAACGATTAACAGGATGTGATCATATGAGAGTAGTTAACATTAATAAAGGACTCCAACGTTTCCATAATTTGGGT
This sequence comes from Hydra vulgaris, assembly GCF_038396675.1. NCBI lineage: Eukaryota > Metazoa > Cnidaria > Hydrozoa > Anthoathecata > Hydridae > Hydra > Hydra vulgaris. Next base: position 2,935,703 of record NC_088928.1, on the reverse strand, counting down.
TGTCATCTTTATGAAATCGATTTAAATTCTGAAAGAACTTCAAAATTCCAAAAGAAGCTTCAATCTTGTATATCTGGCTACCGAGACATAATCAAACGTCTAGTAAACGAACAGTCATCGCAAAAACTTATCACCGACTACTTCGTTAGTCATTAAAAGTCAACTGAAAACCAGTCTTCAAGTAACGAAAGTCACTTTGATCCAGTATACGGCAAGAAAGCTCGCGTATTGTCAGACTACGAAGGAAAATTGTTATACATTTTGAAAAGTTTTGCATGTACAAAATAAATACGTATGTAAATATAATATTAAAAAATGCTCGTATGTGTTTTTTCTAAATCAAATTTTATTATATGAATTTAAATTTTATGAAATCAATACAAGTGGTGTTTAAACTAATCAGCATTATATTATATGAAATCAATACAAGAAATGTTTGCCATTGATTTCATTTCAGCTCTTTTTTTCAATGTGCTTAATTTAAATAAGTTCATCCTCTTTATGGCTGTTTGAATTGACAGTTAACTTGACAGAACATAACAGGTTAACAAGGCTTGTTTAGCTAAATACAGCGATACTAAGTACCCAGCTATGGAATTGTATTATGAGTGGTCGGGTTACGTCCTAAATTAAGTTAAAGTGAAGTTACGTTACTGTGATACATGTTTGCTTCTTAACGATTTAGTTTTTTAAAATAAGGCCTTTTGAGATAAGGTTTATGTATTTTAGATGCACTTGATCGTGTTTTTATATTCATTAAGTAGTAAAAAATTAATTTCAAACGTTTTAGAACAAAAACTAAAAATGTTTTTATTTTTATATTCTAGATAATTGCATTTTAAAACATTAAGAACTTAGAACTTTAAGAATCAGCAGAGATACCTATAAGACCCTATTTAAACAATATAAAATAGAGGCCTAAAACGAGAAAGTCCGTCAAGAGCTCTTCTAATAGAGCGCTGGGTAGTGCTCGTTAAAGAGCGTTTGTAGAACTCTACCAAGAGTTATTTTATTAACTCCTATTAGTTATAGGAGTTACAGAGCTCTTGGAATTAATTATTTGTACGTTTAAGCTTGGCAGTACTAGAAATGTACTATGAGATATATGTCATAGTACATTTATATCTCATAGTACATATATGGTTTAAGTAAAGATTTTATTTTTGTATATAAAAAAAGAGTAATAAAGCCTGAAAGTTTTATAAATTCTTATTTTATTAATAAAATATGAAATTACCATTATTATTTATATAGTATTATTAATTACTACATGATATTAATATTTATTAAAACCTAATCTTCCGCTGTGTTTTTATGGTTTGTTACTACTTTCTTCCTCACTACTTTCTTCACTGTCTTCTTTCTTCTCTTCCTCCATCGAAACTTCTGTATTATCGCAGCAAATCATTAGAGCGATCTCTGGTGTTATTAACAAATCGTACTATTTGGTTATCTCTAATCGCTAATCGTCCCATCTTTTTTGTCTTGGTGCCAGAGAAAATTTGAATAGTTGAAGCTGAAAATACATTATGTTAATGTAGTCATTATTTTTTTACGATAAACATAATTCTATAATTAAATATAAAAACATGATGGTTATGTTTAAATTCTCAGGGATATATATATACATATATACATATATATATATATATATATATATAACTATATACAAAATTTAAGCTCAAAAATGTGCCTTGATAAGAAATGTCGGAAACAATTTGCCCTTAAAATACTATTAGCCGTTAAGAAATTCGTCATTTTAAGGCATGGTATATAAGGAAGCCTTATAATAATACCAATATACAACTAATATGATTATTAAAACACATCGGAATTTAACGGAAGAGTTGAGCAGTATAAATTTTTGCTTTTTAAGGTTTTCTCAACTCACAATTTTAATATATGTATAAATACAGATAATATATTGTATTTATAACTAAATAAATTTAAATATAATTATAAGCTTATATATATTATATATAAGGTTATGCATAATAATTATAAGGTTAAATATAATTGCTATGCATTTTCGTTTTTTTTCACTATATTATATTATAATATAGTTAACAAAATAATGAAAAAAATAAATCTATAAGAGCAATTCAAATTAAGTTTTAAATTTAAAAAAAGTTATTCAAATTTTGTTTTTCTGATCTCCTTTGTAATATTGTTGTTAGTCTTGAGCATTGCGTTTTTTAGGCCTTTTTCAATTTTTACAACGTCTTTGTGACCCAGATGTTTAACGCAGCTAAATTAGATTCCATTTATTTTATAATATTCAATGCAAAGAAAGATGCAAAGTTTTTATATTAAAACCTATAATTGTTATTTCTCGCCTATCAGTGTGGAGTACACACTCCCATTCTTGACTGCCACCTTCTCTCCAGATGTTTTATTTCCAGCATAACAAATTGTATTTAACATGTCTTAAGAGAAAATTTCTTTCATTATTATTTGAGCTGCTGTCTTTGTTGCAAATGTCGTCAACGCGAGTGCCTTTATATGTTCTAAAAGCATATCAAGATTTTTTTTCATATAAAGATTTTTTAGATACCTGTTATACTTAACAGCAAACCAAGATAACAATTTAAAACAAAAGAAAATAACAACTTCAGATGAAAGCAGACAAAAAAATCTTTAAAAGTTCTTGTAACGTTCATCTTTATTTTATATTTTAAAACCTTAAAAATATTTTATGTCGTTTGCTAAATCTTTGACTATTTGCAGTAGGTGCAGTATAAATAAATGAATAAATTTTTATAAGTTTTAATTTGATTTATATTAGTATGTGGCTAGAGCATATGAACGGTACCTAAAATTTAATAACATAATAATAGATTACATTTTGAACATATTAACTTACTTCAATAGTAATAAGAAAATATATATTGTATTAACTTACACAAGTGCTAAATGACCCAGAAAATATCATAATCTTGCCACAAAATAAAAGTAAGTATGCAGTTGTTTTAAAACACTAAAATGAACTGTCAAAAATGCATGTGAACATCAACATGTTCGTTGATAGCCCCATAAATTATTGGTCAATTTTAGGTATTTATGTAGTAAAACGAAGAAATTATTTGTGAAATTTAACAAAATAACATTTTGTGTTTACTTTTATATCCTTACAAAAATATTCTACATTGTTACTGAGCACCCCTCGTATTTTCTGCAACACAGCTATAAGTACAATATAAACA
>NC_088928.1:2920000-2927500 GCF_038396675.1 Hydra vulgaris | reverse complement strand
GGTCGAGTTATGTCACAATACTGACCAGTTTCCTTGAAACACTTGATTGTATTGCGAATTCAAGTCTTTGATATTTTCATTCTTTCGGCAAATTTTCTTTCTGAAACACCTTCAATAAGTAAAACAATGCGAACTCTCTGTTCAAAGCTTAATTCTCGCACTGGAGCCATTTTAGTACGACAAAATCGAAACTAAAAAGAATATAAACAGTTTAAACAATACAATATATTTGTATATTCATTTGCAAGTCATTATATACTATATTAGATTTACATAAAGTATCTACAAGAAGCTACCAATGAAAAAAATTATATTTTTAATATCAAATACAAGTCTGCTGGAAGAACTCAGCACATATACTTTAGTATACTTTTATACATAAGCAAATTTTTGGGTGCAAAAGTGCCCATATTCTATTCTATCCACTTATTTATTGTGCTTTATTTATAGAGCATAAAAATAAAGAAGTCACGCGTCCCGGGAATCATGAGAAACTGTCACGGAAGACTTCGAAAAAATCCTTTGGAGGGAATGATCCTCAAATATTACTGTTATCAAAAATGCAAAAAACGAAATCTTTTGTGACCGTCCGAGAAAAAAAATTAGTTTGAATTTTTTCATTTATTCCTTAAAATCATGAAATGACAACTCTTTTTGCATATTTACAGCATATCTAAACAAATTCTACTCAATATATATATATATATATATATATATATATATATATATATATATATATATATATATATATATATATACATATATATATATATATATATATATATATATATATATATATATATATATATATATATATATATATATATATATATATATTTATTTCTAAAAGTAAAACAAATTGAAACTATTTTTAGATATAGCTTCAAAGGTGAACCAGCAACATTCAAGTCTTTCTTGAGAGAACATGGAGTTGTTCCAGAAACTTTCTGCTCTATGTTGGAAACAGGTACATGTAATTTTTCACATGGTTGGAGTTGCTATATTCCATCTACAGCTGCTAAAGTCATTTCTTCAGAAGAGTTTTATTTTTATAAATTATTGATAGAGCTTCAATTTTGAAATATTTACTTTCAGACACAACAAAAATGTTGTGAGTAAAGCTCTTTTTGGGGACATCGGTAAAGATGGCATCATCTTTCAGCTGCAAGCTCTAGGATTGATTGGAAAAGTAATTACAGGCCCGTGGATGGAAACTAGTTTATGGCAATGTGTTGCAGAAATCTAATCTTGAACTGGTATTTTTTTTTAATAATAGTAGTTAAAACTTATTTTTAGTAAAATTCACACTTAATTGTTGTCTTTCTATCTTTTTTGCTTAATATTATTTTAGCTTAAGAATATTGTGTACCTTTTTCATTTATTTTTACATTTCATTAAATTTAGGTACCCATGTTCCAGATTTGTCATCAAAGAATCACCCAGATGAAACAAAGTTCCAATGATTTGTTGTCAACAGATCTAGATGTTTTTGGGCAAAAATTAGTGTTTGACGAGGTGCAAAAGTCATTGCTGAAAACAACTGATATAACGCTCCTCAACAAAATAACATCAACTCTTCTGAGTTCTATTGAGTGTGTTATTCATAGACAATTGCACAATTATATATCTGGGCCTCTATCTAACCCTACTGAGAAAATATTGAAGGACACACTATCAGCACCTGCTAACAATATGCATGCAGAACGTGCGCTTGGCATGACAGACTGCCTACTTAGAAAAGCCCCCAATGCCACTATTGGATATCTAGATTCAAAAGTTAAAGCAAAACTGAATCACACTCTTCAGTGGGTTGAATTTAAAGTAGAAGATATTCAAAGAAACCTAATACAATTTTCTATCACTAGAGGATCACAGATCCGAATAGTAGGAGTGCTTGAAAGTAAAGGGATAGACGATAACACTAAAACAAGACGGATTGAAGCATCTCAAAAGGCTAACAAGGCATCCAGGCAGAAACTGGAACGAGACGTTAAAAAAGTCTCGCTAAATAATGCCTCTGTTGGTAATGAAATGTTTATAAAAGTTGCCCCAAACCAGAAACCTTTTTTTGAAAAAATGTTAAGCAATCAAAGTATGACTAATCATTTGTTTAATCTTAAATGGGAACTAGACAATGGAAAGGACAAAAATTTTTATGGACAAATACTAACAGAAAAGCAAAAAGACAAAAGAACTGTGTATGTTACATCTTACTGGGGTTTCGACGAGGACTCATCAGAAGATTTTGACATGTTTATTGAGTCAATTATTGCTGACATGATACTATTTTTTGAAGTTTAGTTAACTGTTATGGTTTATGTAGGAAAAAAATTTTCATGTTCTTTTGCTACTTATAAGTTAAAATTCATCTCTTGAAACTGTTCATTTTGATGTGTTTTTTTTACCTTTATGTAATCTTAAAAACTTATGAAATATTCATGTTTATTAAAAAAAAATCATCAAACGTTTTTTTGTAATTTGCGTAATTTATGGATAATAATTTCTTTATTTCATTTCATTTTTCATTGCAACTAGTACAAATAAATTCCTCTTTTGAAACTGCTCATTTTGGTATATACTTTTGTTAATGTATTCATAATACTTTCTGAAATATTTACATTCGAAAGAAAATGCTTCACTTTTTTTTTATTTCTCTATATAAAGTCCATAGGATGTCAAGGCACTTCGGACAAACTAAAAATCTCAATAACTTTTGAACCAATAATGCCAGCATCATAAATTTGGTGTTGTTGGAAAGCATTTTTCATTCTCTTTTATTTTATTACACATTTATTATTGGATTAAATTAACTTTTTTGGTGCAACTACCTACCTTAGTATAATGAATTTATGAATAACTTTTTTTTTAATTAAAAAACTTCCTTACCAGACAAATCGAAAAATAAAAATTATATAAACTAATGCAATCATGAAAGTTTCAATTTAAAATCTCTCATAACTAAAAAAAAAAAAAAAAAAGGAAACAAATAACTTTGACTTGAAACAAAAAAATTAAAAAAGTAAAAAACGCTATTTTGAGCAGAATTTTATGCTGATTATTTTAGCCAAAAAAAAAACTAAATTACCTTTTGAAATAATTGAAAAAATGAAAAACAAATTTGCTACCAGCCAAAAAAAAAGACATCTAATTCCGGATAGAGGTAATTATTATTTTATGTACCTAAAAAAATAATAAACAAAGTAGCCAGCAGCAATAAACAAATACACTTTTGAGTCCCGGATACAGTTAATTACAATTGACTATTTTACTTTTTATCACTTTCATGCATAATATATTATGTTCATAAAAGTAATAAAAAATAAAATAGCCATCAGGGAAAAAATAATTGACACTAATCTAGATATAGCTATTTTTTTAGCATCCATAAAGTTAACGCATTTGTGTTAATTGTGTTACTGTATTAAAGAATATAGGTAATTTTAAACAAAAAGAAGAGCGAGAGAGTCGAATCCAGCTAGCTATTCAAGCTATTACTGTAAAAAAAATGTCATACGTACAAGCTGCTAAGTGTTATAATCTGGCAGAATCTGACAGAACAAAAGGATCAACTAATAATCGAGGAGCGCCAAGAAAGATCGCAACATCACTGAAGCTATTATTGTTGATTTATTAAAATTTATGAGTGATATAGGCTTAGGCTTGAATAGAAAAGACGTGTTTATTGTAGTTAAAAACTGTTTAAAAGAATCAAAACAACGTAGTCTATTCAAAGACGGCAAACCAACTAAAAAACGTACTCCGGTTTCATGAATAAATATCGTAAAGATATTTGCCCTAGAAAAGTAAGCGGTATGCAAACTATTAGAGCTGTGGCCACACAACCAGTTATAATTGACAATTGGTTTGAGCAATTAATAGTAGCATATAATGAACATAATTTAGGCGATAAGCCGTTTCAAATATTTAACTGTGATGAGTCTGGTTTGCAATTTGATCAAGACAAAGTCAAAATTATTTGTAGAAAAGGAACAAAAAACCCTAAAAAGCTAGCACCATCGAATGAAAAGCAAATGACGACAAACTTGACTTGTTGTGACGCACTCGGTAATTATTTACCTCATCAAATAATTTATAAAGGCAAACATGTTATGAAAGACTGGTTCAAAGGCGTTGCCCAGAATGTTTATTATAACAGTAGCAGTTCAGGCTGGATGGAATCCGAACATTTTTTGTCGTGATTTAAAACAGTTTTTTTGCCTCAAGCAAACAAACTCTCAGGATTTAAAGTTCTAATACTTTATGGCCATGCTTCACATATGAGCTTAGAATTGAAAAAAAAAAGCTTTAGAAAATTCTATATTACTTTGGCGTTTGCCGGCTCATACCAGCCATTTTTTACAGCCACTAGATGTTGGCGTTTTTAAAACAGTAAAAAGCGCATGAAAGAGAATTGTCGAAAGTTATTTGACTAAAAATCACTTTTAAAGCCTGACTAATCGACATTTTCCGGCCATGTTTAAGGATCTCATTCAAAATGGTGGGTTTAAACCTGAAAATGCACGGAGTGGTTTTAAAAATACTGGTATATTTCCACTCAATCGCTCGCAAATTTCTACTGAAAAAATTTCCATTGGTGCTGTGTTTCAAGCTGTCGAAAAAAACAGTAGAAAATTTATTTGATTCTTCAACAGTCTCTAGTCCATTAGTTATTGGAAATGCTACCAATACACCTAACACACCGTCAAAAATGTCAAATCGTGAATTTTTCCCTAAAAGCTTTGCTACTTTAAATAATATTGTTTAACAAGTGAGCAAAGATATAAACAAATCAGTGTTAAATATGCTTCGAGATCAATTGACACCAACTCTAAATAAAAGCAACCAGCTAATTTTAATATGACTTCGACGGATGCCATAGGTTTCGATGATGCTGAACAAGCATCAATAAAACAAAAATTAGATGAACAAGCTGCAAAGAAATTTACTAGAGAACAAAAAATGATTTTCACTGCTACTCAAAAAGCAAAAAATGCACAGAAAAGAGAAGAAAAAGAAAAGTTGAGACAAAGTCAGTCATCTAAAATACCAGGTAAAAAAGGTATAAAGACAAAGAATCAATTAGAAGCTTCTCATTTTCCTCAAGCTTCAAATAACATTTTAGTATCTGATGATCTTCTATGTTATTCTTGCGAAATTAATAGGACAAATAACTTAGATAACCAATCGCTTGAGTGTGAGCAGTTTTCAAATTGGTCATGCATTGAATATGTCTTTGATTATCGTCCAACCATGGAATTTATTTGTAACGAATGTGTATAAAATAATAATATTCTTTTTTTATTAAACGATTTCATTTTTTAATGGATTAAAATAGTTTTTTTAAAGTTAGTATTATTTGTGTGTGTTTTTCTGTATTTTATACGCATCCGGAATTAGGGACATTAACACCTTATTCCGGATAAAAACAATATTTTTTAAAAATAAAATAAAAGATAGATTTTTATTGCAAAAATAATATTTTTTATATCGTTTGATTTGTCTTGTTATGAAGTTTATTTGTTTAAAAAAATTATTTATATTGAGCTAGTTATGACAAATTAAGTCCTAAACCATCCGGAATTAGGGGTTTTTACGGTATACAATTTTTAAATGCAGTTTATAATTTATGTACCTTTTAATTCCTAATTACCCTATGCTGTATTCTAGAATGCTAAAGTAAAAAATAATCTCTCAATGACTAAGACTCAAAGCCATTGTCAAACTAAACTGTGAATCATTATTCTTCAAAGTTTGAATGATAATTATTGACAGTTTAATACATACATAGTATGTAAGGATGTGTAACATATATGTTACATGTAAACATACTATGTGAAAATATATTTTTGAACAAAGTATTTCTTATTAGATTATTTAACCAATATTACAATAAAAATTTTTTTTAACACAGTTATATTACAACCACTGATTCTAAAAATAACAGCATTTTGATATCAATGTGTATTACAGCACTACTAAATATTCAGGTGTTTATATTATATTAGTACTATGCCAAGTTGCAGCATCTTTGGATGCAAAAATAGAACTGGATCAAAGTAAAGCGATCACAATTCAAAAGGAAAGTTTTCATTTCACTGGTGGGTGAAATTTATTACATTTTAATAAGAATAAAGTCTAAAAATATTGCGAAATTAACGTGTTATTATTCATAACTAAAGATTTCCAAAAGATTAAAATAAAAAAATTTGGTTAAAGAAAATTGGGCAAGAAAACTATGAACCATTAACAATATTTTAAAGAAAATTGTTTTGGTAAGACTGGGCAAACAATTCGTTTTAAGCATGATTCTATTTCAACTCTATTTATAAATCAAAAAGATCAATAAAATGTTCATTCAAGTTTATATTTTAAACCTAAATTATTTCTTAAAAATTGTAGCATTATTTACTTAATAGTTATTAGCATTAATCTATTTTATAATCATTTATCAAAGCTGTTATAGTTGTTTCTAGGTTAAAAAAAGGTTAGAAAAGAAAAAGCACCATCATTAGTATTTAGTTAGCTATTTATTTTTACTGCTTAAAGTTATTTTACAAAATCACTCAAAACTACGCTTTTAACACAAGGCAGAGAGATAACTAACAAATTGTCTGGAAAAAAGATTAAGATGCAGTTGACTAAACTTTTCTTTATTTATATATATATATATATATATATATATATATATATATATATATATATATATATATTAGTGTTGGGAAGAACGCGTTCCAAAAGGAACGAGTTCCTTGAACTAGTTCCTTTTTTGAGGAATGAAGCTTGGAACTGGTTCCTTTTAAAATAGCAGAACGAGGAAAGAGAAAGAATTTTTTTTGAAGGAACGTGAACGAAAATTAATTTTTCCTTAAAAATTTATAACTTTACTTTTGGCAATAGTTGTTTTTAAAGTTCAAAATCAAAATAATTTGTATTTAGATGATGTTTAACCCAAGTTCGGATTTAGTAGTACTAATTTTAGCATTTAATCTTACAGTTTAAAAATTAGTACATGTGCTAACTTAATCTGAACTAAAACCGCGTAAAATAGATAAACATTAAATAAAAGGTCTTCTTAAGTTTTATTTCACGTGGTTTTAGTTGGCGGAATGAATCCGATTATTGATATTGTCAGTGATGTTCCAGTTATTGAAAGTGTCAGAAATTATGCATGTAATAATAATACTGAAGTTAGTGGTAAGTTTGTATAAAATATGCTGTTACTTTCTATCTACTTTATATTGCATTGACTTAAGTTTATTATTTTTAAAGTAAGTTTATTAACTAACGTCCTTAACTTACCTAAGGTCGTAAGTCTATGCAACTAAATTACTCATTACTAAGTAATGTTTCCTTTTTCTCTTAGATAAAAGTTTGCCTTGGAGAGGCTTGGAATCATTTTTTGTATTTAATGGAATAAATGGCAATAATATAAATGCAAAATGTGTTTTGTGTGGCCCTTTAGGAAAAGAAACAAGTACAGCTAAAAATACATCATCTAAT